>NC_089761.1:7241717-7296717 GCF_040412425.1 Macrobrachium rosenbergii
AGTGAATAATCTCTCTGTGAATTGTATAATTGTTTTTTTTTCTCTTCTTCTTCTTCTTAACGCCATTACAACGAAAGAAAAGTAAGAAATAAATCCTGTATATCTAAAGTTCAGGACCGATATTAACAATACCTAGAGGTAATCTTCCCATGATCTTGGATTTTTTATTTTTATTTTAACTAATTTTAGTTTTATCATAAAGATGATATTCTGATCTTCTTTTGAGATAACCGAGTGATGGATGGGAAGATCTTGGTAACTTTTTATATATGTGTTGTCTACGTAATCTATGGTGGAGTGAAATTTACCTATCACATACTCTAAATAAATTTACTTTTATGGATTCGTCATAGTGCGCAACGCTAACTGTTATTGTGTTTGACTAAACCAAAGCCTTAAAATTACGTATACAGTAGAAATACGAAAACCCATCACACGAAGGATTGTGGAGGACTGTAAAACTTGATGGAGAAACAGTGCGTCCGGAAGCCGGATGAATTTGGATATAAGTTCAGATGAAAGGAAGCACAACACAAAGGCAAGACGGGAAAAGAAACGTGATGGTCTATATTTCCATATAAAAATGGGTTATCTTTAACATGGGCAACAGCGAACGTTCACTGATTAGGACAATTAAAGTTGTAAATCATTTATAATGACGAATAAAAGTAAGCAGTAAATTAGGAGGGTAAAGACGAATTCTGCTGTTTCGGACTGGGAAACATTCAAGCTTCTATGTTTAAAACTAAAAGTATGGGATGGGGCATGGGATAAAAGTGGTAGTCTTTAATTAGAGCAGAGAACGTGGGAAGATCGTAAATTCAGGCGGACAGAAATAGAAACCTTGCATTAGGGAGAAGGAAAGTGAAAGGTCGTATATCTTGGTGGCTGAAAGGGGAAGATCCTTTTGGCTGCAAAGCAAGATCAATTATTCTGGTGAAAAAAAAAAAAGTATTATTATCACAATAAGTTTTACTATTAAAAGTGAGCCCAGTTTTTTACCAAAGAAGCAAAAAGGACATTTTAACTACAAATCAAAGTTCAACAGGATGCAATGGAATGATGGTGTATGAAAACAAATGAAAGGAAATAAAGGTATGGAATGAACACCAAAAGCACTTCGTAAAAATAAAAATATTGTCATTCAGTATAAAACCATCACAAATAAAAATGTTGTCATTCAGTATAAAAACACCACAAACCACAATAACAGGTGCGTCTCACGATAGAGTAGCACTGTAACACAGCTCGGAGTTACAAATGTTGGTGCCAGTCATACGTCAGGAAGAGCATCCCACACTGTGACAGTAAACATACTAAAACATCTATTGGCTTGGGCATCGTAACGTAGTAGCTCGTCCAGAGCAAGTGGCTAAAGATGTAAATTTAAGCTCCCTTTCGAAACAGCTTATCGAAGAAAGCCTAACAGGATATCCGCCGGTGAGCACTTAAACCATAATGACCATTATAAGGGAAGAGGAAACATCAACTTAGAGCAATCTGCGTCTAAAAGACAACGATTATGGGAGGGCGTTGACATCCACACTCGAGTGTTGTCCTTTCATAATGATTGGACGAGATCTAAACCAATTGGCAGTAATTTCATCGTCTTTAAAGATACACAGGCATCTTATTAACATTAAATAGTGTTTCATGGACATTAAATGCTACATTTTGCGTGTACTGTTAGTAACTATGTCATAAATAATGTTAATTATTCAAAGTAAACTTTGGATCAGGAGCGAGGTGCGAATTAGGCTGTTCACCAAAGTCATTGCTGAACAGAAGTCAGCGTCATTCTCATATTGCTCCCTATTTACTAGTCCTTCTAGATCGCCTTGAAGACTATCAGCAAATTCATTTGCTAAAAGAGAAAAGAAAATCCACATCTTTAGCAGACAAAAACTCCAGCGGAGAAGTTTTAGATCATGCTTTGCCGAAGATATACAGGGGCATACGGATAGGAAAGCAATACATTACAAGTCAGATTAATAAAATGAAAAGCTATCATAATAATTCTTAGAAACCAGGTGGGGTTTTATGGAATGTAAGGAATTAAATGGGATCTGTAACATTAAATAGTGGGGCAGGAATTTTACTAATCAGTTTCGTGGAGCCATGTGAAAGAATGTATCTTAATTCCAGTCTAAGAAATACGTGATCATGAATTTAAATTAAAGAGCCAGTTTACTGAAAGAGTTAAAAATATGAAGGAACAATAAAATAAAAGATTTTCCAGCATGTTGAAGAGCATGAACGCATCTGGAAATGATAAAATAACTAATGTCATGCCATGGTAAAAGGAAATCTTTCAATTATAGTGATGTAAGAAACATTTAGAAATTATATTAAATGCAAAATAAGGTTTGCGCTCCAGTTAACCCAAACCGTTATAGCAATTCAAGTTACGTAAAGAAATTGGATTCAAGAATTTAAGTGTTGTGATAATGTAAAAAAAAAATGTTAGCCATCATGAACCATGTGTGAATAAGAATAAGCAAATTCATAAACGTGAATAAAAAAGCTAATGATAAGATATAAATTCAGAATATATATATATATATATATATATATATATAATATATATATATATATATATATATATATATATATATATATATATATGTATGTATATATTTATATGTTTATATGTTTATATACACATACATATGTATACATATATATACATGTATATATATGTATGTATGTATATAGGTATATATATATATATATATATACATACACACATACACACATACATATATATATATATATATATATATATATATATATATATATATATATATATATATAATAAATCATCACACACAATCACGTTTGGAACAGAAATAAATTTCTGACTCACATCAGCATCGAACCCAGGTCTTTCAGTTGAAAGGCAAAGGTGCTGCCCACTAGCCTAGTGGGCAGCACCCTTGCCTTTCAACTGAAAGACCTGGGTTCGATCCTGACGTGAGTCAGACATTTATTTCTATTCCACACATGAATGTGTTGATTATTTCTATCTTATTCACTCAGAAGGGATAATTCGAATGAAATGCTGTCAACTGGGTCATTGCTGAGTCGGGAAGTTGGGAAAAGCTCGCTGGTATGCAAGCAGTTAGCTTGCCCAGGTAATTCCTTGGGTGCAGTTGCTCTCAGGTTCCAACTTCTTTTAGACTTGTATGGCCTAGTGGGCAGCGCCCTTGCCTTTCAACTGAATGATCCTGGTTCGATCCTGACGTGAGTCAGACATTTATTTCTGTTCCACACGTGATTGTTTGTTGATTATTTCTTGCCCAGGTAATTCCTTGGGTGCAGTTGCTCTTAGGTTTCAACTCCTTTTAGACTTGTATGGCCTAGTGGGTAGTGCCCTTGCCTTTCAACTGAAAGACCTATGTTCGATCCTGACGTGAGTCAGAAATTTATATATATATATATATATATATATATATATATATATATATATATATATATATATATATATATATATATATATATATATATATATATATATATATATATATATATATATATATAATAAAGAGAGAGACAGAGGGGCTTAAATGACCAGGAAAAAATATTAATCATCGGCATGTAAGATCGTTTCATTTGCAGGTAAAAAGCAAGATAAATAGCAAGCCTGTTAGGATTTACTGCATTTCTAGTCCTATGCCCTAGATGGTATAAGTTATAAATGTCTGAATGCAAAGGATAATTGGAACTACAATAAACTTTGTAGGCTACACCATGAACCATGAGCATTTTGAAAGATGCTCATTATAGATAAGGAATTCATTAGAACTCAAGATTCTACCTTGCAACTTAAGATGCATGTCATTTGCTGGAGACCAAACAGGGGAATAGTTTTCAAGACATGACAGAATTGAGGAGAAAAACGTTTTCCTGCTTGATAGAGTGGTATCCAAAAATATTGAAAGATTTTCTCAGCACATTAATTTTTATGCACTTCAATAAGGTATACACCTTGAATGTTTCTCATAGGGAGTTTGCAATCAAGAATCACACCTAGAACTGTAAGTGAACTATATTTACTTAAATAACTATCATTAATAAACGGTTATGCGCTGGGATCCACTGTTCTTTGCCTGCTATCAATTTAAATTTAGATAGTGGTGAGCTTTATCTCTGATAATTTGCAAAAGGCATTAATTTTTCCAAAAAACTCTGTCCAGAACCTCAAAGGTCGCTTATGAACGCAAGAGGTAAAGCAACAGGCCATTGAGATATCATACCACGTCTTAGAGACTAAACTTTATAGCCCTCTCTCGAACCAGGCAACGGCCATTGGGAACGCCCAAGCCTAGCTCACAGGGTAAGTGAGGTCTTGTTGCCAGTGAAATATAATCAAGCCACGAGGAAGTGCCTAAACATAATACTCATGGAGAGTGAGTGGCCAACAATCTCACTGAAATATAATGAAGCCACGAAAAAGTGCCTAAACATAATACTCATGGAGAGTGAGTGGCCAACAATCTCACTGAAATACGAAAGCGTTTGTCAACTGGAAAGTATCTGGTAAAATCTTCCGATGATTGTAAAATTGACAGCAGCTACAATGCTTCATAATCAGAAACAGCAGAGAACCGAGTCTGCATTGTCCTCTTGGAGGCCTGTTTGCTGAAATCATTTCTCATCTCATTTATACACCACTTTTTTTTTTTTTTTTTTTACAGGAACGTGGACACTTGCATTCCTGAGTCTTCTTGAGTGTGAATGAAAATTATAGCTCACTTTGGGTCTAAGTTATTCACGTTATGAAGGTTTAATATTTTTTTTATTTATTAACATAATGACATGTGTGCAAGCAAAAACCCTAAGTAGTATTAACAAAAGGAAAAGTGCATTCAACCCTATACCTGAAGACAGGCTAAGAACTTAATGAACGCACACCATTCCCTCTAACTGAGAAAAGCGTAAGTGATGATTTACATATATTTATATATATGTATATGTGCACACACTCATATATATATATATATATATATATATATATATATATATATATATATATATATATATATATATATATATATATATATATATATATATATATATATATATATATATATATATATATATATATATATATATATATATGTATATATGTATATGTGTGTACATATATGAATAAATATAAATCATCATTTGCACTTTTTTTTTTAATTAGAGGGAGTAGTGTTCAGCCATTAAGTTCTTAGCATGTCTCAGGTCATAAGGTTGGATGCACTTTTCCTATTGTTAATGCTACTTAGGGGTTTTTTGGTTGCACACATGTCATTATGTTAATAAATACAAATATTTTCAAACCACAAATAGCTCTTCATACCGGGAGTAACGTAGACCCAAAGTGAGCAATAATTTTTAAATGCATCTACCCTTGCCCGCATTCGAACATGCTTTTCTAACAAATTCAGTCTTCTTATCTATTCGGTTTGCTTAGCCGTAAATATTCCTGTTGAATTCATGCTCTATACTTAGAGACGAAATCAGCTCATCCCATCATGGTAGGTCACTTATGTTTGCAACACTTAGTTAATTATGACAACTTTGTCACTTGTCCACACGTGTTTGTATTTATATTCACATTATTTGATATAATATTTTCCCAAGGTAAACTGAATTCTACATTAAAAGGCAATTGTGGCTTGATATTACCTGTGATATAAGCATAAACACAAATATATATATATATATATATATATATATATATATATATATATATATATATATATATATATATATATATATATATATATATATATATATATATATGTGTGTGTGTGTGTGTGTGTGTGTGTGTGTGTGTGTATATAATGTCTGTGTGTGAGTGTGTGTGCATGTGTATGTATGTATATGTGTATGGGTGAAGATCTTTTTAAAATTATTGTAAATATAAATAGATTATGCGACCACATATGCATATATTCTAACTAACATTAATGACTAGTCACAGTATTGCATGCGATAAATATATGACAAGAAAACCACTGGGATGGTGTTAAATAAATGATTATGTGCTATGTGCTTTCAGGTAAAAATGGTAAAATAAAAAATAGATCTACCTTCATAAAACGTTTCCTTTTTTCGACCCATTTCTTTTTATTTTATTTTTACCCTGAAGAAGGGTACGTAACGCAGGAAAGCGCTTGGTACAGTCTTAAACCTTACTCACTTTCAGTAGTTATCTACTGATACTCTCACTAATGTATGTACTGCACACGTGCCTCCCTTATCCTCACTGTCCGTCGCAGTTTTACAATTACATTTTTTTTCTTCCAAATGAATAATGTGTCTTGTGTCACAATCCGTTCCATCACAAACAATACTCTCTCTCTCTCTCTCTCTCTCTCTCTCTCTCTCTCTCTCTCTCTCTCTCTCTCTCAAGGATGCATTTCATTAATAGACAAGCACTCGAAAATGTCTTCTGAATCGATACTAAGACTCTACAGCCGTAACTAAACTTATCCCTCTCCTAAATGCGCATTTATCGATAACCGATTCTGAGCTTATTATTAATAGAAACACGGAGTAAGGTGGGGTTGGTTAAAAACGCCCTTCAAGTTATCCGTATAAGAACCCAGCTCTTGTGAATAAATCGGTAAGACCGGTAACGCTAAATAGGATCGATTCGTTGTGTTTCTATGTTATTAGAATAAGGATTTAGTCCACTCGAGGTATGTGAATCCTACAGAAATGCTCGAAGTAATGGTTTTAATTTCAGACCATTGGTGGTTATGATAGATCATCCTCAGGATATGTGTTGTTTTGATATTTTCCATATGCTATTTTTCTATATGGAACATCCGCTCTCTCTTTTAGTTCCTGCATCAACATTCTGTTTAGAGTCTACGCTACCTCTTTTATAAAGAGTTTGGCTCAGTGAAAAGTTATCCTAGATACAGTAATATGACGAAGACACCTAAGTATATTTAAATTTTGTATATATGCATATTTGTAAACCATTCTCTTGTTTCTGATTAACAACACACAATAACCAGTTAAATAGGAGATGTTCATCCTCCTAAGTAGAAGGAGGAAATATTGGTAAAAGTCAAAATGCTGAAGTATTAAAGACCTAATACAGTAGGTGCCATCTTCGTCTAATGAGTTTCATCCCTTTCCTTAATCAACAATGTGAAAGATATGCTATTGTTATTCACATGTCAAATTAAACTTTCTCTTTAGTTTTTTTTATTATTATTATTATTATTATTATTATTATTATTATTATTATTATTATTATTATTATTATTATTATTATTATTATTATTATTATTAGAATAATGAACGCTTTTCATTTGGAACAAGCCCACAGGGTCCATTGACTTGAAATTCAAGCTTCAAAAGAAAATTATGTTCATTTGAAAAAAAGTAACACAAGGTAATAGGAAATACAGAAGAAAAGATCAGTTATTAGAAAAGAAAAAAATAAATTAACAAATACAAAAAAAATTATTAAATGAAAATGTAAGCATATTATGAAGGCAAGGACTGTTTTAGGGTAGCAATATGTTGCATCTTCGCTTAAACTTTCGAAGTTCCAATTGCACAACATCCTCAGGAAGACTTCGACAATCCAACGATGTGACCTCCGGAACTGAGAAGTTCGACAGCGAGGCACATTTACTGCATTTTGGTGTTACTGTTCAGTAAATCTGGTTGCTCTCGACAGGAAAAGAGTATCAGATATCAGTTGTGAATGTAAAAGAACTCTGTTAAAATACAACTTATGAAATATTGACAAAAAAGAGACCATCTCTCGATGGTCCAAGTCATAACTGCTATGTTAGGAAACAGAAACCTACCACCACGAACCACTCGATCTGAAAGAGATAAATCTCTAGCAGAAGCAGACATCCACACTGGAGAACAGTATTCTAGTAAAGGAAGGCCAAGTGACCTAAGACAAGGTGCATTGATTTTATCACTGTTACAAATATTAGAGGTCTTACATACAATACTTACATCCGTGCAGCATTTTCTGACATTTGCATTGGATTTTTCCTAAAAGTTAGGTGTGAATCAAAACTGACATCAAGAATAGTTAAAGCTTCATACTCATTCAACAGAGTCCCATCCACCTGAAGGGGAAGATGGGGTGGGAAATCTTTACAAGATCTGCTAATCAATAATGTTTTCATTTTACTGGAATTCAGCCTTATACTACACCATTATTCTGCTCCATGTCACGATTGAGAAGGGGCAGCTTCATATTTCATTAGTGGAGACTATTATAACCACAAGTGTTGCATCATTGGCATATTGAATAATCTTGTTTTCCATGCCAACAACCATATCACTTGTATACACTGAAAATAACAGTGGACCAAGAACCTTGTGGAATTCAAGAAACAATAGGTCTTGGTTTGCTAAAGATCCCATCAACAGTAACTCACTGCTGCCTACCTGTAAGGCAATCTTGAAGTAATCCTAAAACATAACCACCTATGCCAAAATTCTGAAGTTTATAGATAAGTTCCTTATGACTTACTAAATCGAAAGCAGCACTAAAATCTATTTGAATTACTCTATGCCCAAAACCCTTATCAAGGTTCTCTTGCCAATGGCATGTCAAATCTAATAGAACATCGTAGGTACCCTAACTTCTTTCTATTTTCTTATTGACTATCAGCTAACAATCCTTTAGGCTCCATACGCTTATGCAGTGTCTTACAGATAAGTTCATCTTCAACTCTGGAGTGCACAGGGAGAATAGAAATTGGCCTATAGTTACAGCATTCTGCAGATATCCCATTCTTTGGAACAGGCACTGTATTACTAAGCTTGCACTCATCTACAAAGATACTGAGTCAGGCTAAATATCTATAATCTACTAAACTTGCCAGACAACACACTTAAATAGCAATGGGAAGAAACCGTCAAGATCTTACCCACTCCAGTTATCAAGAGTATCAAGAATTTTCTTAACATCCTTAGAACAAAATAAAAATTTTGTAAGAATAAGTTCAGGATGACAAGTATCAGGGAGAGGTACATCCTCAACTGATTGCTTAGCTTTGTAATTTCGATGATGCTGTTCAGCCTTTTCCTCGGGGCCACTGACCACTCTATCATCATCTGTTAGAAGTGGTGGAATGTTAGACCAAGCCCAAAGATAGATGATCCCAATTTGGTCCACCACAGATGAGTCTGAGTAATTCTTTCAAGTTTCGTCTTTAAGGAATTATTGTAATTCTCTCAGACTCAACAAAAATGGTGTAATTTTTATATGAAGGATTTTATCTCCATGAGTTGAATTTGGTCTCTTTGTTATGAGAAGGTTATTTACATATATTATCCTTAACTTGATGACCTATCTAGGGATATACCTTACTAAAATAGCCTCAACAGTTCATTTAACTTCTTTGAATCTGGATTTAATAAGGCATCTTAACTATTAAGTGCCCAAAAAGCTTCAATAATACAATCACATTTGGCTCAAGGTTTCTGCTAGATTGTTTTTTTCCAGAGGTGGCATTAAGATTACATACTTATCAAAAGATATGTCTCATCTCGATGGCAGTTTTTCCATTGGTGGCATTAGGATTACATACTTATCAAAAGATATGTCTCTTCTCAATGGCACAGTGGTTGGAAGTGCCTATATACTCGCGGACCTTGGCCTTAATGTTAATTGGAACAGCTGCAAATACTGGGTCTAATCTATCACCAGAAATATGTGTGGGTTCCTCAATTAACTGGAAAAATTGGAGGATGCACAGAACTCAAGAGCAGAACAGCCATCATGATCGGTGGAATTTGAATTAAGCCACTCGCTGTGCTTTGTATTACATACTTCACAAATAAAGAGTGAGGCTTCTTAATCCTGCAATTGAGCCATATTGATCCTCCAAGAGACATTCATATATAGAATCGTCGATATTTGGACTGCGTTAAACAGCAAATATGTAATTGTTATGAATTTTTGATCTGTTGCCTTTTTGATTCATGATTTATGTTATTCGTTGCCCGTGTAAAGAAGTTTATTATTTTTTTATAGATGCTTTATCGTTGCTGGCTTTATTGTTTTAGTTGCGTTTGAGTCCCGGGAGGCTTTAGAAAGACATAGCACAGCTTTCTTACTTCATTAACACACTAGTAAAATAACACTGTACATATACAAGTGAAGTATATATACAGGTTAAGTAGTATGAATACGAATCGAAGTGTGAGTCAGAGTGTGAGCCTTGCTTTCTTGGATCTTCTAACCCACAAGTGGTGAGGCTACGACCTCATTCCACTGGCTCTATTTCTCTCTGCTTCTATCTCTGCTATTCTCTGCTTCTCTGCTTCTCTTCCTTCCCTTTTGATGGATTTTCAAAATGGAATGCCCCTCCTAAAATAGGCGGGCAACAGCTTCTGTCCAGCCCATTGGTAGACGTCTAACTGGTTGAAGACTTATCTAAGGACTTCCTCTGGGGGTGTAATTAAAAGAATTAACCCCTCCTTAGTGGGTGAGACTAATTACGTCACCGGAAATCTAAGATTTCCGGCTAGATTTGCACAACTGAGCTTCACAGGTGAGGTTGTTATGGCATTCTTTAACGATTTCGATGATGATTAATTTCCGTCAATGCCGCGCCAATGTTTGGCTATGTATTCACGACACTTCTACTTCGATTGTCATTCCTTCAACGATTTCAGTAGATTATACTCGCGCCCTGCTGAGCATAACATATCCTGTTTTGCTTCTCTCTCTCTCTCTCTCTCTCTCTCTCTCTCTCTCTCTCTCTCTCTCTTTATCATTCATCAATCTATCACTGGTTCTCTTCTCAGTTCTTTTTACTCTGATATATTTACGTTTTTTTCATATATCATTTTATCGTTACATCACCACTGTAGAACTTAGTGAAAATCTTAAAGCAAAGAACTTCATGGCAACTACACTCATTATTCCTAATTTTGGATATATCATGACAGAATATAAATTCTTTCATTTAAGGCATGTGTTTCGACGTATTCGTCAAAACAAAAAGTAAAGACTTTCTCAGTGTTTTCTTCATTTAATGGAACTGAGAACGTTTATTCAAACATAATTCATTCAAGCTGTTGCATCTCTATGCACTGACTAAATGTATTAAAACCATGGAAACATATTCACACACCCTAGGAAAAACCTTACTAATATTATTATATGTTTATAGTAAGTGTTTTACTAGTTTGGGAACGGGTGGATGAATATACTTGTATATAAAGTCTCTCTCCCTCTCTCTCTCTCTCTCTCTCTCTCTCTCTCTCTCTCTCTCTCTCTCTCTCTCTCTTTCTACGTTCTGTCATATTTTTAATGCAAACGCAGAGATGAGATCATTTTGAATCCTTCCACGACAATTTTAGAGAAAGAGAGAAAGCAAGTGAAGAGAAGTCCTGGGACAACTTGCGAGAGAGACACAGACAAAGAAATTAAATTAATCTCGTGTATGCTCACTGATATATAAAAATAGATAAACATATAGATAATAAACTAGAAATCAGAAATGTGAGTGCCCTTCAAGAGTAATTTAGGGAGTTAGTAACTTATTATGAAAGTAAGACGGAAGTAGTCACTTCTGCTCCGTCTTCATGGGATGAAAAAAATGCATTGTCCTGAAATAACTTTCCATAGATACCGTAAAAAACCCGTCTTGCTCCATTGTTATCACAACGCAATAATTATGAGTTTCAGGGGCTCTCAGGCGGTGCAGATTACGTTAAAGTCCCGGGTAAATACATTAGTCAGGAGCGTAACTGGAGACAGCCTATTAAAATTCGCTAAATAATGGGTGCTCTTATTGTTTAAGAAAAAATGTATGGCATTTGAAACGCAATGCTGCATTGTAACCAGATGCAAATATAATTACATTATGAGCTCTAAATACGCTAAATGAGAGAGAGAGAGAGAGAGAGAGAGAGAGAGAGAGAGAGAGAGAGAGAGAGAGAGAGAGAGAGAGAGATGAGGTTTGTTCATTAGAATTGTAAATTAGGGTGAGAGGAAAGGTTTTCGGGTAATCATGAAATTAGAGACTCAACCATTCAGATCTATGGTAAAAGATAATGAGAATAATAAAACAAAAATCATCAAAAACGTAACGTTATAAACACTTCGTAGATTTGAAAACAACCTAACTGTCATGAAAAGAAGAGTACGGGTATCGTTAAATTAACATCCGAAATTCGATTAGCATAAAACAAATTTAATCCAAGTTCTTAGAACCTAAGTTTCTATAGATTTTTTTTCGTTTTGTTAAGAATAGAAAGACTCGTTAAAATGTATCTAAAAATGGTATTTTCTTTTCACCTTCCTCTCCCAGAGTATACTGAATCATACTAATAACGAAACAGTTGGCCAGTCCTTCACAACAAGAATTACTCTTTGTGACCGTTAAAAAGCAGTTGCATCTACAATCTTTAGCCATCTTTGATAACGAGAAACATCACAGCTCCTCGTGTTGACAATGATATGCTAAGCATAGTATATAAATCGGTATGTACGGTAGGGATTGGCTGGCTTTGCTGGTTATATAACTTCGACTCTGCAAATCATTTATATCATAGAAACAAATAAAATATTTTTTTGGTAGATCTGAGAGAGAGAGAGAGAGAGAGAGAGAGAGAGAGAGAGAGAGAGAGAGTGAGAATGGGTGAGTGGGATGAGTGCTACTAGCAGCCTTTGTGCGGCCACTACCAAGGCTACCAATAGATGAAACGTCTCGACTTTGCAGTAAAAGGTAAGCAATGAAATTACCTCCCAACTGGGCTACACACACACACACACAGACATCATACATACATACATACATATATATATATATATATATATATATATATATATATATATATATATATATATATATATATATATATATATATATATATATATATATATATATATATATATATATATATATATATTATGACTATTTATCACATCACCGTGATTCATATACAATCAGAAAGCTACAAACGTCCCTTTAATATCCAATTGATATACATATATATATATATATATATATATATATATATATATATATATATATATATATATATATATATATATATATATATATATATATATATATATATATATATAAGTTCAAGTAGTCAATCCATATTTAAAACTACTACTAAGGGAACAGGACGCAAGCAGATGTACAAACTGTCTTTATTCCAACGTTTTGTAACTATTCATAAGGTTACATCATCAGGGAATAAAGGCAGTTTGTGCATCTGTGTAGTTCCTGTTCCCTTCGTGATGGTTTTATGGCACCGGATGGAGACTTCACAGCTCCGACAGAACACTGCGTTGACAGTCTTCGTAGAGGCCACCTTGTACGAATGTTGGAACGTACGAAAGTCAGAGTCAGAAGGAGCCTGGTTATGTACTAACATTTTCTCTCATCCTAACCAGTCAGCATTCATAAGCGTAAAGATTCTACTGTCGCTAATATAGCTATTATGACCTAAAACACATCCTGATTTATAGTTGGCAGCCGAGGATTGAAACTGGTCCCCCAAAAGGTACATAGTCTCTTTACTATCCCATACTATTACTGAACCAGTAAAACCACCAGGGAAAGGTCGTATGATAGACCTATTAGTTAGGGAGCCCAGTGTCGTATAATTCAAAAGTTGGGCCCAAAAGGTTTGACTGCTTTAATCCACTGTATATGCAATAGAAATGACTCAGAGGGATTTCTTAAGTTTCGCATTCCTGGGGTTTGGAAGAAGAGACACTTAAAAGGGAACCCTGAAATTCCTTATAATTCAACTTCCGCCCCCATTCACGAAACTGTGTACAAATCAGAAACATATAGTAAAGAGCAATAATGCAACTTAAGAAGAAAACCTCATCAGCATTACCATTTAATAATGGTAGTAATTATGGTAATTAATTCCTTATAATTCAAATTTCTCGCCCAAAATAATTTTTTAATTCATAGGCTTTGTATGCTTAGGTACTATCCAAAAACACAACTTGAGAACAAATCTGACCTGGCATTACCATTTAAAAAGGGTCAAAGGTCAAATATGAACCCTTAAAGCACTAAAATTTCAAAATATTTGCCCATTGTTCATATTTAGTTTATAAGTTGTTCCTCTTGAATAGTCATTCACAATGCAACTCAAGAAAAAAATTCAATGGCATTACCATTTAAGAATGGTAGTATTTATGGTAATTAATTCCTTATAATTCAAATTTCGCGCCCAAAATATTTTTTTGTTTCATAGGTTTTGTATGCTTAGGTACTATCTAACAACACAACTTAAGAACAAATCTGACCTTGCATTGCCATTTAAGAAGGGTCAAAGGTCAAATATGAGCCCTGCAAGTCCTCATAATTCAAAATATCTGCCCATTGTTCATATTTAGTTTATAAGATGTTCCTGATATATAGTCATTCAGAATGTAACCTAAGGAAAAAAATTTAATGGCATTACCATTTAAGAATGGTAGTAATTATGGTAATGAATTCCTTATAATTCAAATTTCGAGCCCAAAATATCTTTTTGTTTCATAGGTTTTGTATGCTTAGGTACTATCTAAAAACACAACTTAAGAACAAATCTGACGTGGCATTACCACTTCAGAAGGGTCAAAGGTCAAATATGAGCCCTGCAAGTCCTCATAATTCAAAATATTTACCCATCCTTCATATTTAGTTTATAAGTTGTTCCTGTTGAACAGTCACTCAGAATGCAAATCAAGAACAAAAATCAGTGGCACTACCATTTAGAAGGGTATCAATAATAGTAATCATTCCTTATGATTCAAATTTTGAGCCCAAAATATTTCTCTATTTTATAGCCTTTGTACTTTTTACGTACTATAAAAAAGAACATAACAAATCTGACCTGGCATTACCATCTAAGAAGGGTTAGAGATCAAATATGAACCCTGAAAGTCCTCCTAATTCAAAATATCCACCTATCTTTCATATTAGTATTTAGTTTGTAAGTTGTTCCTGTTGAATAAACATTTTGCAAGACGTTAACTGACACAGAACATGTCGATTTTGTCAAAAGACGGGGTTCACGTAACTAAGAAAGACATATTATTCAATGTTTATTCACTTGGTTTACACAATTATGGTATTGGTTGGTTGGGTAAGGGGTACAGTTACTAACACAGGGGTGCTTCAAACGGGACCCATGAATTCTGTCCTAACAAAGATAATTGAATTTCTTTCTCTTGTCAAAAGAAGAAAATGGGTAGCTTCAAGATGGCATCAGGCCCCTCTCTGCAGCTCGTGTTGTTATTCTGTAAGAAAAGGTTTTAATTTTTTGTTTTCAGTGCTTGACATAATATTACGCACTTGTAATATAGTGTTTCTTGTCTGTGAAAACTAGCTGATTCTAGTGATGTGATGCTGAATAGTGAAAACTACGTTCATAAAAGGATATCACGTGAGATATATTGTTAACCTGATATTTTTTTATTCTGTGACGTAGTGCAATGTAAATAATGGTTTCATTAGGGGATGTACCGACGGTGGTGTACCGACATTCAGAGTACCGCCAATTTAAATCTCAATACAATATGCGGTAAGCAGAAAACTCACCAGGTGTTTAATCACAAGTCCTACAGTCTGTGTCCTATTGTCATAATTCATGTCTTTTATTCTACATACATACTGTATACCTAGGCTATTTCCCCCCATATACATGTCTTTTATTCTAATAAGTATTTATAATTAGAGAATTATATTAAAGACTTTATTTATATGTTGATAAATATACACTTATTGGTGTGCCAAAAGGTTAATGAAAGTCTTAAATCATTCTTCCTAAAATATTTTATTTCAGACTCAACTTGAGAAAAGCATACAACGAAACAAACTGTTGACCTTCGTTAAGCAGTGTATATCGGCAACAGACAGGCGGGTCCAAACTCCAAAGAAGCAGTGCTGCAGTGTACAAGTGAATTATTTGGCAGAATTGACTTTCTGGCGGTTACCAATGAAGTGAACCTGGAAGTTCTGTTCACCTTCCCACTGACCCCTGTTCCACTGTCTTCATGCAAGGCAGATGGCACAATGGCTCACACAAACAAAAGCGTTCTAATGGAGTGTTTGGAGTCAACCGTGACTGAGCATGGAGAATCGTGTCTGGTCAAGGAGCATGTGATTGATGGTAATTTCTTTCTTCACTGTTTGCCACCAAAAATTCCCCCGGCATTCGGTGGTCTGTCCAAAGCAATCCTGCAATCAGCTCTCACACACAAATCAACCCGAATCGATATTGTGTTTGACACCTACGAGTCTCCATCAATAAAGGACTGTGAGAGAGAAAGCCGCAGAACCGAACATCAGCAATTTGTCATTGTAGGTCCGGAACAAGTTAGACCACGCAAGCTAGAAAAAGCGCTAAAATCTATGTCATTCAAACAAGCTCTCCCACTTTTTCTGTTGGAAGACTGGTGGAACGATGAGTATGTGACCATTATCGGTGACAGAGAAGTCTACCTCGGAGTGGATGGATTATGTGCCCGTTTTACTGTACTGAACGATATCATTTTGCGCGAGTTTATTGATGAACTTTCATGCAACCATCCTGAGGCAGACACACGAGTTTGTTTTCATGTTTATAAAATGGACCATCATCCTGGAGATGTCGTAGTTCGAGCAAGCTGCATAGACATTCTGGTAATCTTTCTTCATCAGACAGCAAAGTTTACATAGAATCTCTGGATGGAAGTTGGCACCACTGGGAAGGACAATCACAGGTACCTAAGCATCACGAAAATCGCTTATACAATCGGCCCTGGAGTCTGTTGGGCCCTTCCTGCCCTCCATGCACTCACAGGATGCGACTACATATCTGCGTTTGTCAGGAAAGGTAAAAAGACACCACTTGGAATCATGAAGTCTGATGACGAGATACAAGCTGCCCTTTCTGAGCTGGCAGCAAATCGGCCCCAACCCAACACAATAAAAGTCGTAATAACATTCGTCAGCAGAGTTTATGGAACCAAAAGAGAACCCAGATATCAATGCACATAGGTTTGAAATTATCTAGAGGACCTATGGAAAGACAAATGAAAAAGACAGACCCTTCGACAACTTGAAGTTCACTGACGCGAGCACCATTCATCATGTTCAAGAGAGCTACTTCAACGCATAAACCGCGCATCATTTGTGGCATGAATGTGGGCTATTGCACACAATGCCATACTGGAAAAGATGCCGTCTGTGGAAGATGGATGGGAAATAGAAGAGTCAAGGTATAGGATCATATGGATCCAAGGTAACCAACTACCTGAAGTTCTCCACCCTAAGTTAAATGTCCCTGAGCTAAATGGTGATGAAACTGAAACAGATGAAGATTGTGGAACAATGAAGGACCTTGATATGGATGAACAGGATGAATCGGAGCAGAGTGATTCTGAGTCGGAGGTTGATGATGATGATTAAGACTTTTGTGAATATTCTTTATTATATACAGTATTATCAATAGTGATCCATACATAGTGCAAACATGACAGTGAATGATTTATATATACTATACGAGATCAAATCATTGCAGGATCAGCCTATGCTTTAATAGTTACATTACAGTACTGTAGGTTAGTATTATGATTTGCTGTGGTGAAGTGCTCATTGCTTCCTAAATGGTAATGCGACGTCCAATTTTGTTCTCAAGTTTTGTTTTATATATATAGTATTTAAGTATACAAAGCCAATGAAAAAGAATTATTTTCGGCACAAATTTCAGTTATAAGGAATGAGTTGCCAATATTGATACCTTTCTTAAATGGAAGCATCATTGAATTTTTGTTCTTAATTTCTATTATAAATTATTATTCAACAGGAACAACTTACAAAATAAATATAAATGATAGGCGAATATTTTTAAATTTTGAGAAATTTCAGGGTTCATATTTGATCTTTGACCCTTCTTAGATGGTAATGCCAGGTCAGATTTGTTATGTTCTTTTTTATAGTACCTAAGAATACAAAGCCTATGAAATAGAGAAATATTTTGGGAACAAAATTTGAATCATAAGGAATGATTAATACTATTGATACCCTTCTAAATGGTAGTGCCACTGAATTTTTTGTTCTTAATTTGCATTCTGAGTGACTGTTCAACAGGAACAACTTATAAACTAAATATGAATGATGGGGAAATATTTTGGGCTCTTATTTGACCTTTGACCCTTCTTAAATGGTAATGCCAGGTCAGATTTGTTCTTAAGTTGTGTTTTAAGACAGTAACTAGACATACAAAGCCTATGAGACAAAAAGATATTTTGGGCTCGAAATTTGAATTATAAGGAATTAATTACCATAATTACTACCATTCTTAAATGGTAATGCCATTGAATTTTTTTCCTTAAGTTGCATTCTGAATGACTATATGTCAGGAACATCTTATAAACTAAATATGAACAATGGGCAAATATTTTGAATTATATGGACTTTCAGGGGTCATGTTTGATCTTTGACCCTTCTTAAATGGTAATGCAAGGTCAGATTTGTTCTTGAGTTTTGTTTTTAGATAGTACCTAAGCATACAAAACCTATGAAACAAAAAAATATTTTGGGCACGAAATTTGAATTATAAGGAATTAATTACCATAATTACTACCATTCTTAAATGGTAATGCCATTGAATTTTTTTCTTAAGTTGCATTGTGAATTACTATTCAAGAGGAACAACTTATAAACTAAATATGAACAATGGGCAAATATTTTGAATTTTAGTGCTTTAAGGGTTCATATTTGACCTTTGACCCTTCTTAAATGGTAATGCCAGGTCATATTTGTTCTTAAGTTGTGTTTTTGGATAGTACCTAAGCATACAAAGCCTATGAAGTAAAAAATTATTTTGGTCGCGAAATTTGAATTATAAGGAATTAATTACCATAATTACTACCATTCTTGAATGGTAATGCTGATGAGGTTTTCTTCTTAAGTTGCATTATTGCTTTTTACTATATGTTTCTGCTATGTACACATAGCTTCGTGAATGGGGGCGGAAGTTGAATTGTAAGCAATTTAAGGGTTCCCTTTTAATGGTCTCTTCTTCCAAACCCCAGGAATGCGAAACTTAAGAAATCCCTCTGAGTTATTCCTATTGCACATACAATCGGTTAAAGCAGTCAAAACTTTTGGGCCCAACTTTTGAGTTAAACGACACTGGGCTCCTGAACTATATGAAACGATTTCAAGTTACTAACTGGAATTTCCACAAGCAGCCCCCTATCAGATACACTGACTTTCAAGATACCATAGTACCGATACAAATTCTCCCCAGTAAAAATTACCTGAGAACCATACAGATATGCTGCATTCTAA
Organism: Macrobrachium rosenbergii; assembly: GCF_040412425.1. Taxonomy (NCBI): domain Eukaryota; kingdom Metazoa; phylum Arthropoda; class Malacostraca; order Decapoda; family Palaemonidae; genus Macrobrachium; species Macrobrachium rosenbergii. The sequence continues at coordinate 7,261,016 of NC_089761.1, forward strand.
AAACCTGAGAGGTAAAATATCTAAAAAAATCCGCACCTTAGAAGCGGCAACCACTGCCTTAACCTGTGTTTGAATTTCCGATGATACGAGTTCCACTTCTTTCTCAATATTTAACAAGGTAGTTTGACAAGAAGACAAAACTATCGTAACATCTAATTCTCCCCCCATCCTATCAACTGTGACCAATAACCCATTTAAAGATGTCCTTAAAGTCTCAAAACCCTCCTGTAATTTCTCATTACTATCTCGTAAACTTATCAAAGTTTTACTTGGATAGCAAATTCTGCCAATACCTGTTCAATTCTCACCAAATTATCAATTGACATACTAGCAATCAATCCTATGAGCACAACGGCTCCAATTACCAATGGTGCATCCCTCTTACTCCTTCTAGAAGAGACCTGAGAAGTCGAAGAACCTAAATTTGGAAGCCATGTTAAAGTCTTCTTAATCCTATCCTGAACCCTAACAGCTGTAGCATTAAGTTTGGTTAGCCAACACCGTAACAGATCAGACACATTCTGTCCGATATTCATCTCACCCAAGAAATTCCTAAGCAACTGAACTTTATTCTGGGACACTTCAAGCTCAAGCCCTGCCGAACCTATATCCTCAAACTCTATACTCAAAGATATTGCGTCAGACAACAACCAAACATCATAGTCTTCTGTGATAACACCCGGGCCTAACCTCACTATGGAATTAGCCCCTGCCACAACCCACCAAATTCATGAGCAGACGAAACTTGAGCATCTAAAAAAAAAGAGAGAAACCTATAAGTTACCAGATCTCAAAAAAAAAAAAAAAAAAAAAAGAAACCCATATACCTATAAAACCCTATGGTATTTTGCACCAAATTTAGCTAAGTACTGCAACATACAAAAACAAAAAAATTTAACTCGAACAATTAAAGATTTGTATAACTCTATGGACCAACGTCCTCCCCAGTTAAAAAAAAAAAAAAAAGTCACACCCCTTTAAAACCCATTAAAAAACAAAAGGAAGAGAGAGAAAAAAATTATCAGGAACACAGTACATCACAGGAGTTAATCTGTAAGATTCCCATTAACCTGTCTTTTTAATTTTAGATATATGTGTCAACTGAGACACTCCCGTATTTTCATCCTGAACCACAAATCTATTTCCCTTCTTTATTTCTACAACCCAAAAAGGACCCTCAAAATTAGGACCTAGCTTATAGTTCAATAGATTCCTAACATTTATTTTCACAAAAACCCCATCTCCCAAAACAATCTTAACTCTATCCAGCTTTGCATTGCTCCTATCAACCATAACCTAAGTTTTCGCATCAAAATTCTTAGCAGGACGTGCATAACTCTCTTTAGCAGTAGAGACTAGTGATTTTACTGTATCATCACCCGGTGGAATCGGTAATAAATCAAATGCGCCCCTAACTGAGCAACCAAGCAGAGCTTCGCTGGGAGACATTCCAATGGTATCACTAAACATAGAATTGGTGCTATGCTTCACCTTTGGAATATATCGATCCCAATTTACACCATTGCCCCCTACAGTCATCCTGAGAGCTTCAGTTACCTTCCTATTTGCCCGTTCACATAGTCCAGTAGCTTGTGGTCTATAGGGAATAATAGTGACTTTCCGAATACCCATTACATCCGCAAGACACTCTAACCCCATAACGACAAGTATATCCATTAAAGAATGCAATGCCACCTCTCCCTCTGTCCTATGCTTCAATGGAAAAATCTCTACGAACCTAGTTAACTCGTCAACAACCACCAACAGGCGCCTATGGCCATAACTAGATTCACAGAAATTGGATAACAGGTCCATATGGACCCTAGAAAACTGTCTGCTGGCAAAAGGAAATGAACCCAATTTACAAGAAATGACCCTAATGGCTTACATGCATTACAAACTGAACAACCTCTCACAAAATCTTCCACTGATGTGAACATGTTCTTCCAAAAGAGTTGTTCTCGTATATTCTGATACATCTTCTCGATACCCAAATGCAGACTGCCAGACCTACAGTGAACAATATCCAGAATCACAGGCACTAAAATCCCAGGAACAAGTATTTGCGTCGTATCAACCTTATCCTCACTATTTCTCAGTCTGTGTCTAATCTTCCTAACTAACACATTACCTTCTAACTCAAGCCCTGCAAAAGTTAACTTATGACCCTTCCTAACTAGTTCCCCTCTAAAAAACACTTTTGCATGTGTCAAAATCTCATCCTCATCCTGTTTAGATTCTACTAAACTAATATCCCAGTCTATACAATCCCCACATACATAACATACATGAGTACCATTTGCATCAGAAAAACTTCTACTAAGGGTGCCTGCTACAACATTATGCCTACCCTCTATATACCTTAGCTTAGCATCAAAATCCCTGATTGTCAGATACCACCTAACTCTTTTAGGGGAAAGATCCGGTTTATTGAAAAGATCCAACAATGGCTTACAGTCCATAAGAACCTCTACTTGATTGCCCATCAGTAACATCTTAAAACGAACAAAACTATACACCTTGGCAAAGGCCTCTTTGTCCACTACCAACAATAGCTGTTCATTACTACCCCGTGGCTTAAACTTCCTGCTATAAAATGCAATCGGATGGAGTCTTCCATCAAACTTCTGCATAAGGCAGGCCCCTATAACATAGTGACTGGCATCTTTCACCAATGTGAAAGGACGTTCCAAATCAGGAAATTTCAACAGGGGGGATTCACTAAGGCATCTTTAATATTCTGAAAAGGTGATTGCTGTCCATCACCTCATACAAACTGCACATCATCCCCCAGGACATCTGTTAAAGGAGATGCTAAAGTAGAAACACCTTTCACAAACCTACGAAAAAATCCAGCCATGCCTAAGAAAGACTGAATCTGTTTCTTATTCTTGGGAGTAGCAAAATCCAGCTTATTGAAAAGATCCAACAATGGCTTACGAGCCATAAGAACCTGAAATTGATTGCCCATCAATAACATCTTAAAATGAACAAAACTGGACACCATGTCAAAGGCCTCTTTGTCCACTACCGACCATAGCTGTTCATTACTACCCTGTGGCTTAAACTTCCTGCTGTAAAATGCAATTGGAAGGAGTCTTCCATCGAACTTCTGCATAAGGCAGGCCCCTATACCATGATGACTGGCATCTTTCACCAATGTGAAAGGACGGTCCAAATCAGGAAATTTCAACAGTGGGGGATTCACTAAGACATCTTTAATATTCTGAAAAGCTGATTGCTGTCCATCACCCCATACAAACTGCACATCATCCCCCATGACATCTGTTAAGAAGATGCTAAAGTAGAAAAACCTTTCACAAACCTATGAAAAAATCCAGCCATGCCTAAGAAAGAGTGAATCTGTTTCTTATTCTTGGGAGCAGCAAAATCTACAATTGCCCTAACTTTATCCTCGTTCACTTTAACACCCTCCTTAGAAATAACATAACCCAAATGTACTATATGCTTCTTCAGAAAATTACACTTAGCTAATTTCATCTTCAACCCCGCTAACCTAAGCCTCCTAAAAACCTCCCCAAGAACCTCTGAATGTTCTTCTACTGTATCAGTGGCAACTAATATATCATCCATGTAGAGGAATATAGATTTCCCTAACAAGCCATGCAAAACTGTATTCACAAGCCTAGTAAATGTCATAGAACTACCTGATAAACCAAACGGCATCCACTTGAACTCATAATGCCCCTTCATAAAAGAGAAAGCCGTGTACTTGCAAGTACCCTTGCATCAGATCAGTTGAAGAATAAATATTCTTGCCCCCAACCTCAACAAATAAATCTGGCAAACACGCCATGGGGTAACGATCAGGAATGGTTTCCTCATTCAACTTCCTACAGTCCACACAAACTCGGAATAAACCATCCTTCTTAGGTACTGCTAACAACAGAAAATTAAAAGGCAAGGAACTGGGCCTAACAATGGCTTCCTCCTCCCACTTATTAACCTCTTGCTCTACCTGTTCCCCAATCTTAAAAGGAATCCTATATGAAGGGACAAAAATAGGCTTAATCTTATCCTCTAAATGAACCTTGTGTTCTAACACATTTGTTAACCCTAACTTATCCCCTTTAAGTGCGACTATGTCTGCAAATTCAGCCAGAGCATCTTCCACCCATCAACATATTCTTTAAAAGCATTGGCTAAATGATCCTTAAAAACCTGCCTCTTAGCCTGTAAATCTGCTTCTGAAAATCTACACAATTCATCGACAATAGCAACTGAATTATCTTCATCAAACCAGTCAACAAAATTGACCTCATAAGTACCCTTCTGATAATTGCAAACTGAATCATTACAGTTTAGCAATTTTACCTTGGTATCCCCTGAACTCGATACATTTTTTACAGAACCTGCACACATTACCCCCTTCAGCTTTTTGCTATTTTCATCCACAACCCTGTTTGGATTTATGCACCCCTTTCACTTGAACTTTCAGCATAGCAACCATACTAGGACAAAGAACCACATCATCTGACAAAACCACCTTATAACACTTCCTACCCACCAAAACATGTTCAGAAACCACAAGCGAATTCTCATGTACACCCGATCCATTACCACCATCCACTCTACTCACACCCATTCCCTCGTAAGGCACAAAAGCACCAGGTACTCCAACAGTTATACACATACCCCTGTAGGAAACCGAGATTTTGCGTCTCCAACACGCTGGATGACCCAGTAACAAATTATTCTCCAAAGCAGCCCCTCGGATAACCAAAAATGGTTCTGTCAAAGTTCTGCCCCCAAGAGATAAATTCACATCTATGTAACCCAAAACCTGTAACCTATTTGCTTGAACATCACATACTGTCTCTTTAGCAGGTCTCAACGAACGATCGGAAGACATTGATTGGAACAACTCATAATTCATCAAATTAATAGAGGCGCCTGTATCTATAAAAATACTCACACCCACCCCATAAACAGACCCTTTTACTACTGGCTTCACCTCTGAGGATTCCCCCAGAAGTCCTATATCACAAGAAATTACCCTGTTTTGTCTCTTCCCTTTTTGATGCTTGGTCCACCAAAAATTTTGTCGGTATCTAGAGGCTCCCAAAAACCCCCTCAAGGAGTTCTCCTACCTGCCAGGCCAGCACTATGAGTTTAGCTTTTAGACTCATTCTGTTTAAGAAGCGGGCAAAACCGCCAATTGTGATAGGCAGACTTGCAAGTGCCATAATATTTCACCCTACAAAACTTCAAATATAACAATGCCCTTGGGATCCTGAACTCGCAGAAGTCTTATCATCCTCTGTCTTGGCACATAACCTCATAACTGTGGGGTCAGAAATTACTCTGCGTATGATGCTTTGGAGTAGCCCCGGAAGATTTCGGCATCCTGTCCATAAAGGAGATATCTACTGTAGGACATTTCGACAAGTGATTACGAACCAGAGAGAACAGTAAATTCTCGTCCGACCCCCTTTCTATTTCCTTGTCAAAAGTGTTTACAATAGCATCCAGGACATCATTCAGGATCCACACATATAGCAATAGTTTCTCAAGATTATCTATTGTAATAGAGCCTCCATTTACCCAACCAGAATTTCTCAGCTTCTTTGAAAAATCCCTCGTAGCATGAAAACATCTGGCACTAAATGTGACCAGCAAATCATGGCCTTTAACAGACCTTGAAAAGAGTACTGAGATCTCCAACTACATCGCCAGCTCCAGCTGTTCCATATGATAGGCTCAAAAACTCCTTAAGATCGTCCCAAGTCCTACACTTCAAAAAGTGATGACTCTGGCAACGTTGTCCTATATTCCCTTTATCTAAACTAAGGAAGCCTTTTGCTTCATTGAAAGCTTCTATTCCATCCATTGTTTTCTTGGGAATGAAAAAATTCGTCACCCCCTCTATAAAAATTTCGAGGGGAACTGGAAGAACGCCATGAACCTGCCTGGGAAATGGGCAAACCCCGGCGTTTATGGATGTAAATTTGTGCAGCATTGTTACTTTATCCTTATCTTCATTAGCCTCCTCCATATTAATGGAACAGATAACCGTCCAAGTTCCAAGAACTTGACCAGATCTTAACTTCATATAACTCCCAAATGTAGAAAGAGAAAAAAGAAAGGAAGAAAAGAGGAGAGAAAAAAAGTAAAAAATTCAGCAAACTCCCAACTGTAATGCAAATGAGAACCATTAAATTAAATTCTAAATGCCAAATGTGGACAATGAAGTATCCCTAACCGCAGATGCGAACCATAAAAAAAAAAAAAAACATTCTAAATAACAAATGCGAACGAAGAAGCAGGAATACTTCAGTCCACCCACACAAAGAAAACAGGCTCTCAGAGAAAGGGATAACTGCATCAACTCGCTCTCAATGATGTCACCAATGCTCTGAGTAACATGCACATAAAAAAAAAAAAAAACACTAGATTGCCCTTGAACCGGCTTGTTCCCCTCTAATTCCTCACCACAGCCAACACAAAGAGAACACTTACGCAGTAAGCCATTTCTTTCTTCAATAACCGGTGCTGCAAAATTACCCAGAAACAATTCCCAGTTTGAAATAGAAAAAATACACACGCACATCTTACGACCCACAAACACACCCACTTATCACAAAAGGCCACTGGTAGCTGATTGTGCATTGCCGTGTCTCCCCCAAGGAGATTGAAAACATCTTAGTCAACAAACCAATGCTACCCTACAAATCCTTCCCAGATTATTGGAACATGCCCTATTATGTCCTACATAACCTAATTTCCACATCACCCGTCTCTCCCAGAGGCTTTCAGAGGTCCCTAGTGAGCTACCACCAAATTACTGTAGACCAGTTGAGAGGTAATTTCATTGCTTACCCGTTACCACAAAGTCGAGACGTCCCATCTATTGGTAGCCTTGATAGTGGCCACAAAAAGGCTGCTGGTGGCACATCTCAGTACCCACCCATTCGGCATTCTCTCTCTCCCTGGAACCTAGACATTTCCAGCGAACGCACATACAAAGCCACCTCACCTGTTCCCATGTCTAGAGAAACCTGACTCCACTATTTTACTCAATTCAGAGATGCGTAAGATGACAGCTAAACATTTTCTCCAAGATTTTGGGATAGTTTTCCTCCCCACTTGTTAATTAAACATTCACTGTATATTGTAATTCATAATATACTTGTGACCTATACTTTTTCATATATATATATATATATATATATATATATATATATATATATATATATATATATATATATATATATATATATATATATATATATATATATATATATATATATATATATATATATATATATATATATATATATATATATATATATATATATATATATATATATATATATATATATATATATATATATATATATATATATATATATATATATATATATATATATATATATATATATATATATATATATATATATATATATATATATATATATATATATATATATATATATATATATATATATATATATATATATATATATATATATATATATATATATATATATATATATATATATATATATATATATATATATATATATATATATATACATATATATATCTTTTTCTTTTAACGAATGCTTTATTCCCATTTTTGTATAATATATATATGATAGATTTACTAAGGACTTTTGATTTGGCTTAGGGGTAGACCTGTGGTCTCGATATTTATATTATGACATACTATATACATATATATATATACGTATGTTTCATGTATCATACCATACCAACGCCCTTTCTTCCCATACGAGATATTATACCTATATATATATATATGGCGTATATAGACGTAGATGATGTTATGTTTTTTTTTTAGAAGGTGTTGTAGTGGCTTTGTTTTGTGTGTGTATTTAGTCTATAACATCCATTTGCTATTTTAAAAATATATCCATATGATTACATATATAATCCCGGGATGTATACACGGATAGCAATATATATCGCCTCTCTGATCATATATATATATATGGATTGATATATATGCCAGATTTTATAATAGCTGCTGCTGTAATATATATGGATATCGAGGCTCTATATATATATATATATATATATATATATATATATATATATATATATATATATATATATATATATATATATATATATATATATATATATATATATATATATATATATATATATATATATATATATATATATATATATATATATATATATATATATATATATATATATATATATATATATATATATATATATATATATATATATATATATATATATATATATATATATATATATATATATATATATATATATATATATATATATATATATATATATATATATATATATATATATATATATATATATATATATATATATATATATATATATATATATATATATATATATATATATATATATATATATATATATATATATATATATATATATATATATATATATATATATATATATATATATATATATATATATAGTCATTTTGCACTTTGTGTGTTTGGAAAGGTGGCTCTAAATAGGATTTCTGATAACTACACCTGACTGAGGGTGGCTTGCACAAGTGAAAAATACTCAACATTTACCAATAAATGCAAGGGTTGGAGGTAAACTTAAGATATCCACAAAATAGTATAATTCACTAAATCAATCAGAAGAGAAAATATGTACAGGAACTATCAATGGAGCTCTGTGGCACCGTCAAGGATTACGTTGCACAAAAGGATCACAAAGTACTCTAGCAAAGTGGCACAACTGCAAATGTTATACTCTAGGCCTTTTGTAGGCTAACAAGGAAACGGGTATCAGCGAGGATCCAAAAGATGCACAGTAGGGGGTACAATGAGCGATAAACGTGCACTGTTGGTGGTCCGTATATGGCACCTGAATATGCAGGAAGGTGGCACCGTTGATCTACAGTTCATACCACACAACAGGGACTCGATGTTACGGATCTGAAAGATCAAGAAAGTTGAACACATACAAATAGGATCAAGTAAAACAACAATGAATTAACGTGGGCAAAATATTAGGGCATTGTCTTACGTAATGATTACAAGCTAACAAAAATGAAATTAAACTATGTCCCTATTGATCACAATTCCACCACACTCAAAATCACAGGAATCTCTGAGGGCGGGGATCAGGAATACAAGTACAGAAAAGAGAACAGGTATATAAGCGCAGGTAGGTTATGGGTAAGGAGCCAACAAACAAGATGTGAGGTTCGTGGAGCCATGGGTCTGCCACAGGGCACCAGCGGAAGTGTTGTCACTCAGTGCCCCCACCCCCCCACACCAGAGGGGAATATGATGAAGGATAGGAGTGCTTGTAGACTAGTAGGGCATCAGCATGCAGAGGTGAGTGCTGGATATGACAATCTTCGGCGTAGGCAGTGTAGGAACTATTTCGAGTAGGACTCAAGCAAAAGTCTCTTGGTGACTTCTGGACAAGGGGACGTTGTCAGGTAATTCAGCAGGGATGAAGTCATGTAGGAAGCGGCTAGCAGAGGGTGTCCAGTGGCATGAAGTCGGGTGAGAATACCAGAGTAGTAGTGTAAGGTTGACAAGCAGTGATGTGTGTACGTGTGGTGCTGGGAGGGTGGCCCTATAAAGTGTTGTTGTAGCGGTAGCTAGTGTGGAGATATTAGCACTGTGTCTTCGGAAGTAGGTTGAGCGGAGTGTCTACAAGCGGGAAGACATCTGAAGGGGGACTAGCATAGGTTATGCTAGCAGTGTGACTTCTGAAGAGAGACTAGCACATCACTGGTTTGCCGGGACCATTATATATACCCCAGTCCACCAGCGACAATTGTATTTTGACACTTCTGACAGCCTCTTCTTAATGGGTCCTCTATTGTCCTCCTTCAAAGGGCATGTCGCTAATCTGGCCAGGTACCTATAAAGGTCATTGTATGGCAGCCAGAGAAAGGTTTTGAGAGAAGAGGTGTCAATGGGATGACAATTAGATGGGAGAGCCAAAGGATTTGTAGGCAGGGATTCAGGTGTTAGTAGGCAGAGCTGCAGGTGCGGGTCAGGTCAAAAAAGGTGACCCTTGATGGCAGCACAGGTAGTTGGGAAGGAGGGGAAACTCAAAAAAATGTGAAGGGGCATGTGTGACTGGGGAATTGAGTACAATAGTAACAATAGAAGGAACTCTGAAAGGGGGTGTGCTACTTGTAAGCGGGTACTAAGAGTGTCACCTTAGGAGTGCATTACTAGGGTCAGGTCAGATCAGTAATGACTTGCCTTACTTAGTTTCTCATTAGACACCTTTATTGGCTTAACTGAGCCTGGGAAAACATGGGAACACTTGGTGCAAAAACATCAAAACACTACTACTTCTTTTGAAATGTACATTAATTCATATAGGGAAAATGAAAAATAAATTACTTTAACTTTTAAGCAAAAACCAAGAAAGGAAAAAATCAATAAAAAATGGCAAAAACGTTTGTGATAGATTCCCATGGAATGAAGACGTTAAACACTGCTTTAAGGTGTGAACGTCTAGAAAAGATTTTACTATTGATTAAAGCTACTCTCTCTCTCTCTCTCTCTCTCTCTCTCCCTCTCATCTCAAATGTCTTAAGTATACAATAAGATTTCTAGATTAATAAGAGGCAAAATTAACATTTTAACAGACTTTTAATTCATAACATACAAACTCATCTGAAGTCTGATATATGGACTGTGGTTGGTTGGATCAGACAATCTTGACCGATATGTAAGCAGGTGCTTGCGTTAACCTATACACAAGTTTAAGTGCCACTGATACGGTTTAAAGGTAAAGGTAACGGTGAGCAAGGGGAGACTGTAAATAACGGAAAAATTATAAGACACAAAACACTAAGGGTGTAGGGAGTGACTTGATTGCTGTCTCTGTAATATGCATCAATCGCTGGGATATGTTAAAACCTGACTCACCAGGTAGTTTTAATCATCAGAAATCATTGCAATGAATGGAGCCTCTCTCCAAGCCAGCTGTGTCCATTTTTACATTTGTAACGTAGTGGAGAAAGAAATAAAATTCATTTCCATTCTTTTAATTACTAGAACTGTGGATTTCCACTTGCCCCTTCATAAACTCTCTCCATCATTCCCCAAAATGGCTAAGCCTAACCCTTCTCTCTGTGCAAAATGACTGTGTAAGGCCTTGTTTTCCAGGTGACCGTTATACCTTCTCGGTGTCAAGCAAGGCAAGGGAGGAGCCAAAAAAGAGAAAGTTTGTGCCCCGCCCTATTATGAACCCTCCACAAGGGTTAACTGATGCCAAGCGGCCTATATAGAAAACATGGCAGAGATTGACCTTTGCGCCACCTATGTTGGATGCGATGCATAATCTCCGAAGGTTATTTATAGATGATGCAACGGAAGTCAAGAGAGAGAAGCGCTCTGACCTCCACCCAGGACAGATGCCCTTAACCTTGCCTGACCCTCAAACTTCCCATGTGTTCAACCCCGACGTTTGAACCAGTAAACCTTCGTAGTGGCATTTCCTTAAATTCCCTCCTCCATCACCAGTGCCCTATCGACGAGGACACCGTCATCTTGACGAAGGTAATGTACAGGAATACATAGTCAGTCACGATTCCTGTTATTTCTCTGTCTGATTTTTCATTTATTTTCCATTGTGCAATCACCTTCAGCAATTTGTGTTGGAGAATTCAGTGTTACTGTAATTATGCATTTAGTGGTGAAATGAGTTGTTTGGCACCATCTGTGCAATCCCTCAGTCCCCTTTGAGTGTCTTATTATTCCCGCAAGTAACTGTCTTGTATATATATTGCAGATAGGCCTCGACTGCGGAATCCATCGCGGCTCTATCCATGTGCAGTCCCCCTTCTACCCCTACAGTGATGTTTCCTGTTATGAAGACTTCATCAACGTAGAATGTTTATTTTGTCTAGGATCCATTCATTTAGCAGGTCCTTATTATTACCTGCCCAGTAATTCATCATTCTTCTGATCTGTGTTTGTTATTGTGTAAATATAATTAGTTAAGAGAACCCTTGAGTTTACATAATTTTCCCTCACACAAAGAAGGCCCTAAGCCACAGATTTTCCCTCTTTTGCTTATGAATTGTCCTAATATTGAATCAGATGTGTAACAAATGTAAGGAACTCCCTGCATTCATTCGTTGCTTCCCAGAAACAAGTAAGTATCCCCCGGACATTTGTAGCACCATACAGGACTTTTAGTGCCAACATTGGCAGTGCCAGGGCAGCTGGTACTTGGCACTCTGCATATTACTGAAGCAGAGCAGGTAATGTAACATAAAGTTAGCAGTGGACTCCTGGGAGTCGTACAGTGAGCGTTACTGTAGGAAATGGCAGAAAGTATATGATATCATACGACATGAAAGGAAATGGCTAACAATTTACAAATCGTTGGAGAAAGGGAGTAACTTGGTATCCGACTCTGAATTGTGGTGCCAAAGTACTCAGAAAAAGTGGGGCACTGTGCCAGACTGGCACCAGTGCTTTAAGAACTCTGTAACACTCCTAGGCTACCTGGGTGGCCTGTGCCAGTGTTTCTCCTTCTGGTGCCCTCTTTCAAAGTGGTGATTTAAGTTGTTAGCCAGGGTTGGTGAAGCCGAATCCAGAGAAAGTACTGAAATGCTATGTACTGCTGCTGCAACAATGAGAGCAGTGACAGCTCTAATCAGTTCCATCAGACTATCTTTCTTTGCAGACTTAGGAAAAGAGGCAGAAGGTTTGGTGGGCATATGAGACTCACAGGTAATGATGACCAATTCAGGCATGGGTTGTGAGGCCACACCTTTGCGTGAGCTTCCGTTGTGGTTGTGGGAATCCAGAAAGGTTTGTGTAAACATCTGGTTGGCTTTCTGTCTGGCACTGGTAGCAGAGTCAAGCTGGGGGCAGTCGGTGTGGCTGGATTGTGATCTCCTATAGGGAAGTCTCTTGGATGCTATGGGTCAAATATACAACAGGACCAGGCATAGAAATCGAATCATTGCTTGGCACTATTACTGTCATCTCAGCAGGACCATGCTCAACTGAAGTGGAATGTGTCTTGACATCCAGGATGGATGGAGTGTGGCACTGCCCAGTGCACACAAATGACACTGGCAGGGAGTTTACATCAGCTTTGGGATCTCATGGAGGGAGAGCAGGGTTGCGTGCTGGAACAGACAATAGGTTGCTGCAGGAGGGGCTCAACATCCAGAGTAGGATGAAGCAGGGCACTGCTCACGGCACGCAGATGGCACTAGCAGTGAACTAAATACACGATGGGGATCTCCGGGAGGGAGATCTATAGGGTGTTGCCCCAATGGCTCCAAGTCAGGGCCAGTTACAGGCAGGCTGCTTGATATAGGCTCACTTGTCATGACAGATGAAACCTGGCACTGTTCAAGTATTATTGGCATGGGTTCGGAGACATGGTTCTCATGGATGGGGTCAGTGACATCTGAATGAATAATAGTAAGTGCCACAGGGATATGAGATTTCTTTTCACTGGAGATAGCAGCATCGTGTTTAGGTTCAGGCCCACAAGGGGTCCTGTCTTCTAAAATCAGGTGGGAATTGCTAGAGGGTGCCATGGTGGTGGCAGGCATCGGGGAGAAGGTGGTACTGGATGGCACTGTTGTGTCACTGATTTCAGGGGGCGAGGGCTCCTCTTGGGTTATGCTAAGATTTGGTGAATGAGGCCAGGATGGATCAGCAGGTCCCAAGGCTGCAGGGCCAGCGAGGCCGGAAGCAAGAAAGGAGGGCCCAGTTGGCTCCTCAGGTTGCGAGGCTGGGGGCCTGCCAGGGCGTGGGTTAGGAGGAGAGATAGAAAGGGGGACAGATTCCAGGGTAGAACTGCTTTCTGGCACATGGATCATATCCATAAGTTTTGCAATGAATGCAGCTCTGAGCTTAGCTACAGCCTATTCATGTTTTCATTGGTCTTCCCTCTCTGCTGAGCTAGGGCTACATGGGCAGTAACCCAGGTGGCAAGGAATTCTCCATGGAGATTCCACTCCAGCACGAGTGCCTGGAAAAGCTGTAAGTCTTCAGCGTATTAGGACATTGTCAATATGCAAGCTTGTCACAGAAGGGGGTAGGGGCACAAATGTGCGTTGGCTCAGGGTGAGGGAGTGCGAGCATCTAATAGGCAAGTAAAGCACCTATGTGCAGTACTCCCAGAGTGTGGAATTCAGTATGAGGCACTTAAACACAGGTAGGAAGATAGGTGGCAGCCTACTTTAGGTAAGGTAGCTCGGGTGAGCGCGTAGGTAGATAGCTAGGGTGAGCGTGTTGGCACCGAAAGGTGCGTAGGGGGTAGCTCAGGTGATTGTGTAGGTAGGCAGCTCGGGTGAGCACATTGGCACCTAGAAAGGCACGTAGGTAGGTCTTGCAAGATGTAGTGTGTTGGCAACATGGTAGCCCTCCTAGTGCTAAACAACCACGAAGCTTCAAGCAGCACCACTAGGTGCATAGAGGCGGTGGTACTTCCCCAAAGTGCATAAGGCAGTTGCACACTAAATGTGCATATGGTGTTTCAACAGAAATGTAGCAGGGTTCCCTTAACACTTTCAACATAAGCAGGCACCTTAAAAGGTGTGTAACAGGTTAAGAGAACACAAAAATGTGGCACATAAAGTGTACTGTTTCAAAAAGCAGTCAGGCAAAGGTTCTAGGAATTATCAACAATATCAGTCTCTGTCCAAGAGACCCAACTCCCTACAACTTCAAGTTAGCAGGGTAGGATATCCTTCAGTACTCAGCATGGACAACTTATGTCATGCTTCAGTATAGTATACTGTTAAGCAAACTAAACAGAACACACATAGTAGCTAGTTGTAATGAGTTTGTACAAGTAAGTTACTTTTAGTTTTACATAAAATATCGTTTTGTATATATGCTTTAAAGCTATGCACAACTCATATAGTATAAACAAACACTGTTCTCATAAAGTAGGAGGGTAAGGTTTTAGCTTGTAAGGTCTCGCCGCATTCAGTAAATGAGTTAATAAGCCTGAAGCAAAAGAAATCAAGTATACCAACAAACGAGTGTCCTCGCAAGTGGACTTTTTGGTGAGCTAAAGTTAAAAGCAAGCAAATCTTTCCCTCAGGCGAACTGTCAAAGTTACTGTCTATCAGGAAAGTGTATCAGAGGCGGCTCAGGTAAAGTAGTTGGGTCAATGAACTCTAAGCTAAACAATTTGGCCAGATGTCACTCAGGGCATTCATACTACTACAAATTATGCTAAACACAGAGTTGCCAGATAAACACAGAAGTAGACATATATTTACATTACTTGACTTTAGATTATGGCAGTATATTATTCAACCAACTCTCAACAGCATTACTTATTTGATAGATGTGATATGGATCCGTAACTTACGACAGGTTAAGAAAAATAAGCAGTTTTTAAATACATGATTTGATTCTACTGGGCAGATGACTCAAGCAGGTGTATACGAGCAGTCCTCAAGGTGACAGGTATATGGGGTTGCCAGAAAGCCAGTTTTCACAGTGTAAAAATCACATAACTCTTTCAAAAGGGAATTGCACACTTTCCCGGATTTGTTAAATTATTAACTGAGTTATCACTGTTGTTACTAAATACTGAACAAGTAAACTGAGATATAAAGTCTCATAAACACTGTACTTACAGTCATTAAAGGTACCGGCAAGCGGCAAATGGCAGCTCACACTCAAGCTACTATGACACAGGAAATGCACTCTCGCAACGAGGCGCTAAGTTTAACCACTCGTGAATGGAAAAGGCTAAAACACAAAACACAAAAGAAGACTGCACATACTGTTGTGTGCTGTAGTCAACAGACGCCAAAACAGGATATGCCAATGAAAAGTGCTGTTCAGTAAAAGAGGAGCTCAGATTTAGCCAGTCAAAACCGAATTGCAAGGGGTACTGAATTTTACTTTAAATGATGACTGTGGCTTGTACCCAAGCTGCCAGTTCTTCGTTGGGCGAGTGTGTTCCGTTCTCAGCTACCACTCTGCTGGCCGCGAGCTCGAATCTCCGACCGGCCAATGAAGAACAAGAGGAATTTATTTCTGGTGATAGAAATTTGTTTCTCACTATAATGTGGTTTGGATTCCACAATAAGCTGTAGGTCCTGCTGCTAGGTAACCAATTGGTTCTTAGTCATGTAAAATAAATCTAATCCTTTGGGCCAGCCCTATGAGAGCTGTTAATCAGCTCAGTGGTCTGGTTAAACTAAGGTATACTTATACTCTAGCTGCAGTGTCTTTGGAAAGGTGGTTCTAAATAGGATTTCTGATAACTACACCTGACTGAGGGTGGCTGCACTCTGGCGAACAGAAAAAGTTAAAGATGAAAAATACTCATAATTTACCAATAAATGCAACGGTTGGAGGTAAACTTAAGATATCCACTAAATGGTATAATTCACTCAATCAATCAGAAGAGAAAATATGTACAGGGGCTATCAATGGAAGCTCAGTGACACTGTCAAGGGTTACGTTACACAAAAGGATTGCAAAGTACTTTAGCAAAGTGTCACAACCACAAATCTTATAGTCTAGGAATTTCATAGGCTAAGAAGCAAATGGGTATCAGGAAGGATCCAAAAGATGCACAGTGGGGGATACAATGAACAAGAACATTGCACTGTTGATGGCCCAGATATCTTCGATGGATATGACACCTGGATATGCAGGAAGGTGGCATCGTTGATCTACAGTTGATACCACACAACAGGGATTCTATGTTACGGATCTGCAAGAGCAGGAGAGTTGAACACATATGAATGGGATCGAGTAAAAAAACAATGAATTCATGTAGGCAAAATATTAGGGCACTGCCTTACATAATGATCACAAGTGAACACAAGTAAGCAAATGAAAATTAAATTATGTCACTATTGATCAAATATTCCACCACGATCAAAATCACAGAAATCTCTGAGGGAGAGGATCAGGAATATGGGTACAGAAAGTAGGAGAACGGGTATATAAGCAGAGGTAGGTCATGGGCAAGGGGCCGGCAATCAACTCCCAATAACTTTACCTTAGTTCCGTGGATAAGACGTGAGGTTCGTAGAGCTAGGCGCTGGTAGACTAATAGGGCATCAGCGTGTAGAGGTGAGTGGCTGGATACGGCAAACTTCAGTGTAGGCAATGTAAGACTTATTTCGAGTAGGACATGTGCAAAAGTCTCTCACTGAATTCTGGACAGGGGGACGTCATCAGATAATTCAGCAGGGATGACGTCATGTGGGAGGCAGCTAGCAGAGGGTGTCCAGTGGCATGAAGTCAGGTGAGAAAACTAGAGTGGTAGCAAAGGTTGACAAGCAGTGATGTGTGTGTGTGTGTGTGTGTGTGTGTGTGGTGCCAGGAGGGTGGTGTCACTGAGTGGCATTGTAGATGTAGCTAGCGTGGGGATACTAACACTCTGTCTTTGGAAGTAGGTTGAGCAGAGTGTCTACAAGCAGGAAGACTTCTGAAGGGGGACTAGCATAGGTTGTGCTAGCAGTGTGACTTCTGAAGAGGGACGAGTGCATCATTGGTTTGCTTGGGCCAGTATATATACCATAGTCCACCAGCAACAATTGTGTTTTTACACTTCTGAGAGCCTCTTTTTAATGGGTCTTCCATTGTCCTCCTTCGCATGGTGTGTCACTAATCCAGCCAGGTACCTAAAAAGGTCACTGTATGGCGCCCAGATAAAGGTTTCGAAGGAAAAGGTGTCGTGGGGTGACAATTAAATAGGAGGGCCACGGGATTTGTAGGCAGAGATGCAAGTATTTGGGAGGCAGAGCTGCATGTGTGAACCAGGAAAAGAAAGATGACCCTTGATGGCAGTGAAGGTAGTTGGGAAGGAGGGGGTAACTCGGAAAAATGCAATGGGGCACGTGTGACTGGAAAATTGAGTAAAAGAGTAACAATAGAAGTAACTCTGAAAGGGGGCGTGCTACTTGCAAGCAGGTGCTAGGAGTGTCGCCTTAGGGGTGCATTACTATGGCCAGGTCATATCGGTAATGACTCACAGTACTTAGTTTCTCATTAAACACCTGCATTGTCTTAACTAATCCTGGGAAAACATAGGAATGCTTGGTGCGAAAACATCAGAACATTAGTATTTCTTAGGAAATGTACGTTAATTCATATAAGAAAAAAATAATTTACTTTAACTTATAAGTGAAAATCATGAGGGGAAAATCAATAAAACTGCAAAGACGATTGCAAAAAAAATATACATATATATATATATATATATATATATATATATATATATATATATATATATATATATATATATATATATATATATATATATATATATATATATATATATATATATATATATATATATATATATATATATATATATATATATAGTTGGAACCTGAGTGCCACTGTACACAAGGAATTACCTGGGCATGCTAACTGCTTGCATACTAGCATGTTATCCCCAACTTCCCGACTCAGCAATGACCCAGCTGACAACATTTCATTCGAATTATTCCTTCTGAGTGAATACGATAGAAATAATCAACACACAACCACATGTGGAACAGAAATAAATTTCTGACTCATATCAGGATTGAACCCAAGTCTTTCAGTTGAAAGGCAAGGGTGCTACCCACTAGGCCATACAAGTCATAAAAGAAGTTGGAATCTGACAGCCACTGCACACAGGAATTACCTGGGCAAGTTAACTGCTTGCATACCAGCGTGTTTTCCCTAACTTCCCGACTCAGCAACAACCCAATTGCCTTTCAATTGAAAGACATGCACGTGTGTGCTGATTATTTCTATCATATTCACTCAGAAGGAATAATTCGAATGAAATATTGTAATTGCTGAGTAGGGAAGTTAGGGAAAACACACTGGTATGCAAGCTGTTAGCTTGCCCAGGTAATTCCTTGTGTGCAGTGACACTCAGGTTCCAACTTGTTTTATGACTTGTATGTTCTAGTGGGCAGCGCCCCTGCCTTTCAACTGAAAGACCTAGGTTTGATCCCGATGCGAGTCAGAAATTTATATGAATATGATGGTAGATTAATGTAGCCTATGTAGGCAGCACATTCACATCGAAGCACATTTGCAGGTGGTTGCATTTTCTTATGTTCTGGTAAGATGAGCTTTTATTCAAGGACAACTACATGTAGGTATATCACATTAAGAAAGCGTTATATATTAGACCTTTAACATTTTTTTTACTGGTATTTTTAATAAGATACTCACTAATTTAATAGTTTTTATATTAACACTCAGTAACATTAATTTCATGATTAGCCATATCATGTAACTGATATTCTCGACTTCACACAAACAATTTTCAAAATTACAAATTCATTTTAATCTATCTTGACCATCCACAAAGCTTCGAAACACGTGTAAAATTCGTCAGCATTTTTGAAATGTTTATTTGCCACGAACAAGTTCTATAGGAAGCGATTGTCGCTCTATATAGGCAACGAATTCTCCTCACCATCTCCCAGTTCCTGCACAAAAGTTGAGCCCTTTTAGTTATAATGAGCAAACTTTCGCGTCATTATGACGAAAGTTGAATTTGTATGTTGCTTTTTTCTCCAAACTTCCCTTCTCAGCACCGGGATATGACATTTTGTTTTGCTTTTTTTTTTTTAGTATGATAGAAAAGCGAAGTAACCTGTAAGATCACCTTTCATATTTAAATAAGTAGTTTTTCTAAGCTTTTAAACAGTTCTTTTTCATCTGACTTTCTTGTCAATTAGTGAATTAGAACAATCTCAGACAAGTTCACAAAAAGTGTCTAAGTTATTAAGACAACTCCAGAACATCAAGGTAACAGATATAACGGAGGGCAAAGTGAAAAGTGATAAACGTATAGCTTTATTACGAAGGGCAAGCAATAACGTATCTGTATTATAATAAATACACAAAGTCCGGTGAAAAATCGTAAGATTTCCCTGGGGACTTCAGGAAGTCAATTTCTGAAGAAAATGCAATATACGAAGCATTCAGGAAAAACCGATAAGAGGAAAGGTAGTTTAGAAATTCAGGAGACGCATTGAGAAATCACTTACTTCGTTATTACGTGTCCTTATCTGGTGCATTTGGGGAAAGGATCATAGCTGGTTTTCTTGCGGGGAATTTCTGCGTGGTTGAATGGACTAAAATCGTCAGATTTATTCTACAAAAACTCTGTTATTTATAGTAATAAACATTTTATTAGGTTGAAATATTTCGGATTTTCATGATCATAAGTCTTTGTTAACTTTATTCTTCATCTAATGAAGTTTTTTCGAGGAGTATCGAAGTTGTTTTGTGAATTATTTTCGTATTCTTACTTTTACGTTTACAGCTGATTTGATATTCAGCTTGACATTTATCTGGCAAGCAAGTTAAGTAGTTTGTGCAACAAACTTTTTTTAGAGAGAGAGAGAGAGAGAGAGAGAGAGAGAGAGAGAGAGAGAGGTCATAGTGGTACAAATTTGAAACAGGAATCGAGTCGACGGTTCATTGTAATAAATTACAGTTGTTGATGCTGTTGCTTTCCTGAACTTGGATCTGAAAAACTTCTAAAATCTTTTAGAAAGAACCTTGAGAGCTTATACGAAATAGACACAAAATGGTGAAAAGAAAGATCCTAAACGCTACCCACAGCACTGAAGACTATAGATAATAATTATAAACTCTCACCTGTCAAAAAAAATTGTCAATACGGTGTGAGCGTACTACTGTTTCCTATGGTCATGAAATCCGCATGTGTTCAATCATTTAATTTAGCTAAATCTAGTCAGATGGCACATTCGTTTTATCTGAATCCTCCTAAGGAAGTACACAAGATGAGATAATTAATTTTCTTATTTCACAATCCTATTTTTATTTTTCTAATTATATATTTTTAAATACGATATTGAAGAGCTGTCAAAATGGCCACGTTATTGGACAAAGGGGGAAAAATTAAATATTTAAACTTTGACATATATCACCCTATCTTTCCTTCCTTGACACCACATCTAATAATAATAATAATAATAATAATAATAATAATAATAATAATAATAATAATAATAATAATAATAATAATAATAATAATAACATATAAAATTTCAGTCTTTAAGAAAATTTATATATTACTCATAAGTTTTATTAGTATACTATTGAAATATATGGTAAATTAAATAGACGTCAAGGTAGTCATGATAAAAAATATAATAGCCAATCTATATTATTTCGGCCAAAGAACTAAAGACATGTCCAAAAACCAAACAGTATACAAATGCAGTCTGGAAAGTCTTACAAATAATGTCTTGGGAATCTACTGGCTTAATTCTGGCCATAGAATTGATCGGGCAAAAGCCAACAAAGCTATCCATGCTAATGACTCTACCTATAGAAACGTCCTTGAATCTACGTTACTTTCTTGTTTTCCATTGACCTGGTAATATCGTCTTTTCTAAGGAACATTTATCGGAAATCGTAATGGAATAAACATCATAGACGCCTTATGTCCAGTATAAAATCGATGTATGTTTTATGTCATTGCAAGCCTGAAGATGTCAAAGGAGGAACGGAGTACCATCTCAGTTTTTCCCTCGGGGCTAACTACATTATGTTATTTGCGTTCTAAGTTTGTGACTTCTAATCACAACAAACGACATGCATACCCTCTGCCCGGTGTTCGGTCTTAGTTCATCTTCTGAAAGACTTTCACAATATTGTTGAAATCCAATTGTATACGAATTCGACGAAAATTTCTACATCAGTGTTTAGTAGAACGTGTTACGCCTAAAATTCTTACTATCAGGAAGACTAAAAATGAAAAGGAATAGCCTCTCGCAAGTGGATACTACAATCAGGATGAGCGGTTCTGTCAAGATTTTACGTAGTGTGGGTTAGAACTCCGTGCAAGATGCTCCCGTCTATTGAAATCCCCTCTTTTAGGCATCATCTATTCCGAATTCAGAGTGATATTTATAGTTTCAACTGGCATCTCGAAGAAATCCTTGTTGAGTCCCAAGAAGCACAGGACACTCGCACGTGAGTAGTCACCAGCTTTGGTCCACTAGTGGCTCAGCAGGCCATAATGGTCTAGTGCTAAGTTCCACTTTTGAGAGGAGTCGCAAGGTTCTACAGCTACTGGCAGCCTATGTCACACCTGGGGCTATGCCACCCTCTGGACATGAAGGCATGTTAAGTCTGCCTCAAAGTAGGCCTACTAAGGCCTACTCTAAAGAAATTATCCTTGAGACCAACAGTTGCTCCTATGAGTCAGTCCCATAGAATACAAAGACTCCCCACCCAGCACCAGCAGCCCCAATCGATGACCCCTTGTTGAGAAAAAGTTAGTCACACCATCATGCCCATATCTCGAAGGGCCCGTACTCCTCCTAGCCAAGACTGGATATATCCATGACAAGAGAACCTACAGAAGGAAACTCACAAGTAACTGAAACAGTGGTGTGCTGATGTCTATGGATTTTTGTTAATTTTATTGGGGCATAAGCTTGAGAAAATTAGTTGGAAATAAAAAAGCACAACAGCATAGAAAATTCCGAATTCAACAGTCATATTTAGTGGCGCACCGAAAGCCATTTTGCCAAAAGTATTTACTACATGCCTTTGCAAAACTAAGACATCTCTATGAAAACTGTAAACTAGTCTTCATCTGTAGTTAATACTACAATAGAGACACTTCCTGAACAGACTTATACTCTGATTGTAGAATAGTCCCTCAACCCTGCTATGCTATCACCCACTGTGTGCAGTTGCAAAATAAAGACATATCTCCCTCCATAGTTGTAATTTTTTTATATCTATTCATACAATTATTTTTTCATAGACGTGTTTATTGTGTGCATGATTTCGTGTTCCGTGTTTTCTTTTGGTTATTATTAGTATCGATATTAATATCTTTAGTTTTTTGTTTGTATGTTCTTTTCTATTCTATTGCATAGCTATTCATCCCCATCACTGAGTAATTAATTCCATTTGGTGCTAATGATACAAGTGAAAGTGTGTTAATTAATCGTGAATTATTTTGTGAATAAATAGTAAAACTACTGGTATTATGTAAAGTTATTGACGGTTCCTAAGGATAAAGAAAGAGAGATAGCATATCTAGAAAGTGTAGGTGAGAGTTCCTTGCATGGCATAATTCTCGGAGCAAGGAAACAAGCGAGTCGTTCTTATCAAGGTAAGTGTTTTATGGAAAGGACGCAGACCCCTCTCCTAAGCCGGGAAAAAGGTGAAAGGTGATCGTTAATTCCCGGCCTTCTATAGTGTTCCCCGATTCTCTCTTGTAGGCAGCATAACTTTCAAAATCTGCCTTGCATGCGATCACTCTTCACGTAATTTTATATATATATATATATATATATATATATATATATATATATATATATATATATATATATATATATATATATATATATATATATATATATATATATATATATATGTGTGTGTGTGTGTGTGTGTGTGTGTGTGGGCGTGTGTGTATGCTTGTAATAATAAGTACGTAGGCAAAATACATAGAAGGAGAATAAGAAGAATTATTCTTAATTATTAAAGTTTTACACCCAAAAGCTCTACGTCTTCAAATGTTTGTACACTGGCAAAGAAAGTATTTGATACTTATGCATAGCTCCTTTATCTGTTCTTCTCCAGTAATATTTAATGATTAATTTTCAGCGGATCATGCTTTTTACCACTAGAACAAAATTCGGGCCACGGCGTTCTGTTATGATAGACGAATCATTTTGTATACTAAGAGAAACTTATCTTGTTAGTAGAGATCTTGCTTAAAGTGGACAAGTCTGTGTTAACCATTACAATGCATTGCAAAAAAGGTTGAAGGTCCCCCTAGCATAAATTTATCAATTGATGACCTGTTTTGTCGTCGTTGAATAATACCTATTGCTCTTTTAAACCTACTAATATTTGCAAATATTTTAATTTGTGTTCGTCCGTACCTATTAGAGTACTGGCGGTCGATGAAAGAAGTTTATTATAAAGTGGATTTTGCCTCCTGTTCTCTGGTGCTCTAAGTGGAAATCACTAATGAATTGAAAGGGCCTACGGGTCAAAGCACTACGACATCATTACAGTTCATTTTAGTTCTCAGTTATTTAAATATTTTGAAATTCAAAAAACTCGCCAACTTTCGCAACAATTCCTATCGTGGAAGTGACAAATTTAACAGCTCATAACTTACTTTAGCATTAACATTTACCATGCAAAGTAATGTCTTGGTAATGAAGTATTCCAAGTAATCTAATACAAAGTAACCGCACGCCTCATGCTGAAGAGAAGGACGATCGAATAAGGAAACACTTAAGGCGTTCGCATTCCGCGTGACGGTGATACGCCACTTTCACGGCATCCAAGCGGCTGGTGTTGAAAGCCTCCCAGCGAGCTAGTCAGTTGAAGCCCCTACCCAGGAGTAACAAAAAAGAAAGAAAAAAAAAAACTCGCACTTTTCTTCCCCATCAGTGGAAACGGACAGCACCGTCCTGCGCGCACTGGTGATATGTGGATCAATACATACATGGATTCTATTGCTGTCCCTGCTTGTTACTTTTACGTTCGAATCACATTTCGCTTTTCTTTTCCTGCGTCATTCACACTACAAACGGATGCCATGCTTCCGATATGCAGGTTTCGCCCGTTCATTTAATGACAATCAATTATGTAGTCAATTAGCGAATGGGCAAATCCTCTTGTGCAGTTAATCAAGCGTGAGTGCAATAATTACAATGCATATTTATAGGTATTTCTTCTCCTTTTATGATATTCAGTCAAACAGCATCGGTGATGACAGCCAACAATGATATTGACGAATACTGATTTGAATGTTTTGGCATCAAAACATTGCCACCCCATCTTTGTCCGTTTAAAGTACTCACAATTTCATATGTAGACAGGGTAATCATCTCACAAAAAATTTCATACACGATTTTGTTTGGATATGTTGAAAACTTGTCATTTCCATTAATACATTCATATCTTTCACCAAACATAATTTAACTTCTCGTGGAAGTTTTTTTTTTTATACTATCAGCTAACGTGCGTTTTATGACAAGTGACAACAAAAGATCAAAAGATAGACATGTTCTTCCTAACTTTCAGAAACGGATTTTCGTTCTTAATCTAACTAATGATTTTTCTTAAAGTGGAGTTTTTCGTTTTCCGTTTACTTTTTAAAATCTTCCCCAAATGAAATTAATTTTCTTCATGTCTTCCAATTTTTTTAATCCAGAAAGTACAAATTAGTTTTTCCCTCCACACAAACTCTATTGTTATATATATATATATATATATATATATATATATATATATATATATATATATATATATATATATATATATATATATATATATATATATATATATATATATATATATATATATATATATATATATATATATATATATATATATATATATATATATATATTTCTGAAATTAACAAATGGAAAGTTATGAAGTTTTCTGCTATAGCCTATCTCCAAGCACATTATTTTAAGTTTCTATTAAGCTATTTTTCATTTTACATTTCTTGCATTTTCAGACTGAGTGACGGAGTTGGATACAGCCATGGCTAACAACTCGGAGGAAATCAGATGGATTGACCGAATCCGGGCTATAACCTTCAGAGAGGTCAGCGATGCTGCCGCATCCTTCATGTCACGTTCCTGGATAGCTAAATACATTAAAAGAGATGAATCCTTTGTTAAAAGAAACTGGAACAAGAATCATCGCGAAAAGAGTGAGAATCTTGGAAGGCCTAAAGTCCTTTCTCAGGAGTCAAAAGACATCATAGCTGAGGCAGTGGGTAGACCAAGAAAGTATTTACGTAAATTGTCTCTTAAACTAGAAACAAAAAGGGGAAAGAAGAGAAGTTATAGTGCTGTATATCGTGAGTTGAAAAAATCTGGCATCAAGCCATTTCATGTTATCAGCAAGCCCAACATCGCTCAGCAATAGAGAGAAGTCTGTGCATGTTTTTGTGGTTCATTTCTTAAAGATTGGGATGAAGCTGACTTTCTCCATGTTGCCGCATCAGATGAATTCTTCATTTACACAGTCAGGAAGCCCAATCATAAAAATGACATCATTTGGGCTGCACAGTTGGATGATATCAGCGATGGCGTGAGCTACCACCAAGTTGTGAAATTTCCTGAATGTTTGGGAATTTTTCTCTGTTTCACAGTCAAACGGTTAATGTGGATCATCAAAAAAGGTCAGTCATGGAATGGCGAATACTTCAGAGAAACTGTGCTTACTGGTGGAGTATTTCCTTTCCTCAAAGATCCTGAAAATGTGTTACCTGTTGAAGAAGTAACATTTTTGCATGATAAGGCACCATGTTTCAAAGCTCTTCAGACACAGGAGCTGCTTCAAAACAGTGGTATCGATATCTTCTCGTCAAGTGAATTTCCAGGTAGCTCCCCTGACCATAATGTGTGTGAAAACATTGGTAGTATCTTAAAGGATCGTGTTGAAGCACGCACAGTGAACTATGATGGTATACCAAGCCTCGACAACCTGCGAAGAGAGGTGACCGAAGTGCTCAGGGAAGTGGAGTTTGAGTCTCAGCCTTTTAGCAATTTGCTGAAATCATACCCCTCAAGAATGCAGTCTGTGGTGCAGGCAGATGGAGGCCACACAAAATATTAAATACTCAGAGAGAAACTTAAATAAATACATGTTCTGAATTACTTTTGCTTTTGTCCATATCAATTTTAGTTTATGCTGTAGAGGGGGGAGGGGCTCTAATTTTGAAACATATATATATATGTATATATATATATATATATATATATATATATATATATATATATATATATATATATATATATATATATATATATATATATATATATATATATATATATATATATATATATATATATATATATATATATATATATATATATATATATATATATATATATATATATATATATATATATATATATATATATATATATATATATATATATATATATATATATATATATATATATATATATATATATATATATATATCATCTTTATTTCTTTTCTTCACCTTACTGCCTCTTTTGACTTATATATATATATATATATATATATATATATATATATATATATATATATATATATATATTTTTATTCTCATTCCAGCAATTCTCTTCCTTCCAGCTTTGTCGGCAGTGAGTCTATTTATTTCCTCTTTTCCCTCTGTCCTTTATTTTTCTTAGATACACTATATTTATTACCACTGTTTATGAAATATCATGTAACAATACAATCATAATTTTTTTTTATTATTAATTTGTAAATATTTTTTACTACTTTTTTTCTGTAAGTCCCTTCAGCATTTTATATTTTCGCTGTTACTTCCTACGTTATAGTTTCTTTTCTTCCTCCCATTTCGCTCACTTTTTCTGTCATTTTAACTTTTTGTTTCTCATTACCTCTCCGTCATCCTTTCCGTTCCTTCTCATTATTCTATATCTTCTTTCCGGTCCTTACATTTCCTGGTTCTTTCAACTACCGACGTTTATCGATGTATTCCTTTCTTCTCTCTTCTGCCTGCCCGCACATCTTGTACTCAGAGAAAAAAAAAATAAATAAAAGGGCGTATGAATAAGATGTAAAGAGAAGAAAAGGATTTGTGACAATAGATAAGCCGCATTATACCTTTTATCAAGAAACGAAATACAAAACACCCAACTTTTTTGTTCTCCTATTTACAGCTTCTGGCTCTTTCCTCAGATGCACAGTTTCAACATACCAAGAGAAACAAAGGCGGAGATATTTTTGTTCCAGTATTAGAAAGAAAGAGGAGATGACAGAAGATCGACCAATTAAGAACGAAGTTGACTCTCTCTTGGTCGTTATTAAAAAGATAATCCATTCGTTAGTATAATCGCGCATCTTTCCCTTGTGGCACACGCCATCAACTAAGGTAATTATCCCAGTCCACATTGCTTCCTGTAAGAGATTTAACAGGTCATTGTCAGAAAGAAAGAACTTGTTCAATTTCGAGACGAAATCAGTTATTTTTTTTATTCCAAAACTTTGCAGATTATTCCACCAGAGAAGTTATTTGCATCGTTGACTATTTCAGCCTTAATTTAAAGTTAGGTTTATAGTTCTACAGATAGGTTATTCATTAGTTCATAAAAAGATTTTCTGAAGACTATAAGAGAGCCACTAGGATAGTAATAATTCCATGTAGACTGGTTTTAACCTCCGAGCAAGGTCATAACAAGCTTTCTAATTGAATAATAAAGTACTTACAAATTCATATTCCCCCAAATATTCTTTGTTTCTTCAAATAATATAAATCCTTTTGTAATATTTGGCTGCGTAAGAATGGTAACCTGAATATTGTTTGAATCCTTCAAAATTCTGTCCAATACCTGACAACATTACTTATGTTTTTCGAATGAGTGTGTGTGTGTGTGCGCGCGCGCGCGCGCGTGTGTGTGTGTGTGTGTGTTTAATCCAGAAAAGGATGAGAACATATCACAAGAGACGAGGATACGAGACTGAAGAATTCCACTTAGCTTAGATTTCTTTTTCTATTCTGCTAATAGTAGGAATGGCTGAGTTAGTTTATGCTAGACAAAAATATTTGTACCTAACTGCAGTTCCACCTCCACATGGCGTAGAATCCTTTTATTTGTCTCTTTACCTGAGTTTCTCCCTGTTATCCAACGCAACCTCGCTTCGAGGAAGACTGAACAATAGACTGATATTTCTCTTACCTTTTCATACCGACTACCCATTCTCCGGCAATAAAAATGAGATTAAAAAAGTCCGGAGTTTCAATTTCAAAACAGCGGTTCAATTTGCTGCACTTTTGAACCTACCTCGGCAACATCGTGTGCCCATTTATTCTCTGCTCTCTCTCTCTCTCTCTCTCTCTCTCTCTCTCCATTTTCTAACGAAGTTTTTGCCGCTGAATTCAAGAGGAAATGTCAATAACAGGTGTCGCTGTGTGTATGTATGTATGTATAACTACATTAACCGAATGAGTTATTTCAGCAGAAACGAATACCCTTTTGTTAGTTTTCCTAGAGAATCAGTGGGATGGAAAACGGCTTTCCCGTTCGTCTTTATATTAACGTGAAAATAATCCCAGATCTCCCCCCCCCCTCTCTCTCTCTCTCTCTCTCTCTCTCTCTCTCTCTCTCTCGTAGGTAAGGCGAAGTTAGTCATTAGTACACAAGAAAATGCTACTCATAAAGTGTTCATAAAGAGGTTAAATTTCGAGTGAATGCATTCAGCTTTGGAGTCCATCTTCATTTTTACTGAACTGTTGCCACAGTCGCTTATATGAAAGCGTTCGTCATGTCTTGCGTAAGGAGAATAACCTAGATCCAAGTGAATATATCAAGGCCAATATTTTTGCCTCTTTCGTCATTGGTTGTAAGCATCTAGTTACGGAAAAATTTGATTTTTCATCTTTAATGTATTTCCTGGATATGGATGATCCCTTGATGCGGAAGGAATTGTGGATTGGCCAAGCAAATAAGTTTTCAGAGAGTTGTTTACAAGGCATTACATGTGGATGCCGGTGTAAAACTAACTCCCTTCCAAGTTGCCTTATTCTGAAATCTGGAGTAGCCGGAATCTAATCATACTTACCAAGTATTGTACACATTCATTACCTCCACCAATTTCCCTGATTAATCTAAAATGATGAATTCTTATGGTTGATTCGTTGCACATTATTTGATGAAAAAATAAAGGAAGCATACAAGACTGAAAGCTAGCTCTAAATCTAGGAATGTAAAATATGTCTCAGGTTTACCTGTGTTAACGATTCCCAGAAGCGTTTTCAAAGTGCCTGACATGACACATACAAAGACATTTTCAGCTTATTTGTATAGTGCTAAAGAAGAAGAAGAAGAAGAAGAAGAAGAAGAAGAAGAAGAAGAAGAAGAAAAACAGAATTTGAGCCACTCATACACTAGCTCAAACATTAGATATGTAAAGATTAATCTGAATTGGAGAATCCTAGTCGAAAATTTTTGTCCGATTATAACCCGTGAGCCCTGAAGGAATGAAATTTCGCTTACACATGTGAAAATACCTCACACGTCGGAAAACTCGAGCGCCAGTTTAAAATGCATGACCTTTTAGGTAGTAAATATTCGTTAGGAATACAATATTACATTAACAAGGGCTCAAAACATCGGACTCTAAGTGTTGTGACCTTGTTTGACCTGATTTTTTTGTCATTTCGCACTTTATACCAAGACTGTAAAACTGACTGCTAAGAATTGTTGCCTCACCAGAAGGCTCATCCCCAGCATCCAAGGTTCTAAGGCGAGCCTGTTATTTGTATCTGTTGTGATCTACAACATTAGAACAGGCAGTTTTGTTGCAGTTCGAATTCTGATAAACATGGACAGTTGTTTAGAGGGTAACCTGAAATTGTAGGAGGTAGCTTGAAAAAATGTATTATTCACTCTAGGTTACTCGAATTCGATATCATCTTACACTGGCACCGAGATCTGTTGTGTGATAGCTTTTTCATTTCATTCAAAGGTCGGTTCTTTCTGTGCCGCTCATGATTTTTTTCGTCTACAATCATTCCAGGGGCTTTTTGTATTACATTATTATCTTTACAAGGACAGTGATGAACGCCTTCAAGAGATTTAGTCTTTTCCAGCTTTCTTTTATCTTTCCCATCTATAGACTCGAGAATTCTTTACATTTTGTCATTTATTATTTTACTTATCTGTCTATTTATTTATTTTGAGTGGGGATAAAGGGGAAAAATTTACATTTTTGTATTCTTCTGCAAGTTATCATCATCATCTCACTAAATTCAATTAGATCTTTTTGTTCTGTTTTCCTTTCTGATTTTTTAGGCATTCCCTAAATATTGTATTTGTCAGGATTTTAGCGAGTTTTGAAGCATTATCATTTAACCTCAAAAGTAAAGAACTATCTTGCATCTTTGTTTAAAGAACCGTGATTTAGAAAAATCTCTCTCTCTCTCTCTCTCTCTCTCTCTCTCTCTCTCTCTCTCTCTCTCTCTCTCTCTCTTATCTTATTAGCTCCCCTCTCATTCCCATTATGCTTCACTTATTGATGCATCCTTTGAAAGTTTTTTGGATAAAAACTTGAGCCAAACTTTTGATGCTGTAAAAGCAATCATCTGCTCACTAATTTAATTTTGCCTTTTTGAAATTTCTTTGTTCAGTTTGCTTTCGACAGTTTTTATTACGTAAATACTACAAACCATCTAATGCCTTTTTCTTTTATTTTTACTCTCAGGGAAGATTTTGTCGTTCGTTGTCCTTATATATTTAATTGCTCAATAGCTCACCACATCCCATCCTCAGACTTTATCTACTGTATTTCGAAATAAAGCAATAGCTTTTGCTATTTTGCCTTTTAATTCAGTCGTCGCTACACTCGACGGTTTCTTTCCGCCCATGGGATAGTAGACATAATAAAAACAAATTGCGCGCATTTTCAGAGGACAGAATCATTTCCTATACTGTCTGGTATATTTGAGTTCTCTTGAATAATTACCCGGGACTTGTCCAAGATTGCATTCTTTCTATCTCTTTGAGGATGTATTAAATATCAATGTGTTGCATCAGATTTTTTTTATTTTATTTTTTTATTTTTAGCAACGTTAAAAGATATTATGCAGTAAAATAGAAAGCAGATAAAGACCGGTTGAAACACACACACACACACACACACACACACACACACACACAGAGAGAGAGAGAGAGAGAGAGAGAGAGAGAGAGAGATGAGACGCAAGGTTTAATTTCCGTTGCTGAACGGTGCACTCAAACGCTGTTTTATTTTATATTTTTTTGTATTGTCTTTGCACTGGGTATGCCTGTTTACCGTACAGCTTTTTTTCTAGTGCTCTCAGAAAGCTCCTTTCTTCGATTTTCATTAGTTTCATTTCGTCACACTTTCATTTTTTTTAAGCTCCTAAATAGATGTTTGTAGTTCCTCTTCCTGCTTCCACAACTTCCTTGTTCACACATCCTCTGTGCAATACCCATTTCCCTTTTCTTGTCTGCTTGTAAGTAGGTTATTTAGCATCATTTCGTTCACTTTTTGGTTCCATTTTATCATAATTCCTTTGTATCACCTGTAATTTTAGAAGACGATGATACATCTTTGGGCTTTAGTATTAATCTGCTATTGAAGATGGCTGAATACTCTGTGTCAGCAATCATTACCTCAGTAGAATTTGCTCATATTTAACTTTGAAAGGTTATTCCCTGCATCTGTGGTCTCCCTCTTGATGTGATGAAACTGGTTATCAGTATCCATCTGGGGTGTCATAACCTGTCCACTATGTAATTGTTTTCATGGCACAAAATTTGTTTTTCAAGTGCTAATACACATGTGTCATCTATTCTTCTTGCCAGTATTGCCAGTATTTCCAGTACTTGAAGAGATCAATAAAACTGCTGCTATGTTGCTAAACCTATTCATTCCTTATTCAACAGCTCGTTCAACCATTTACCCATGGCTTTCTTCAAGGTCACACTAGATTCATATTGGGAAAACATCGTGCATTTCGAACTTTGCTTATAGTTCCTAAATTGGGTGCTTGGCACCTTTTGTTAATGCACTTGTCTTCACTTTAAAACGGTATGTTTTGAGACTGAGCGTATGGGTGTAAGTCATTATAATTAAATTTGTATGTGTGTATGTAGGGTTTATTTTGATGGTGATGCTAGACATTATATTTATATCCTTGTTAGACGGAGGAACCAGCCTTGAATAATTACGAGTGTGAGTGCCTTGAAATTTTGTCAATTAGTTTTCTCAAATACGACAACAAACCATTTCAAAACCATAGTAACGCCATTAGGGAAAACTATATTGACCGCCGCAAAAAAAAAAAAAAAAGGAAAAGGAAAGCCCCTATCAGAAACCTTTGAGCAAAATGCAGATTTTGTTAGGTGCGGTAAACTTAGTGCATGCCCGGGAACGTTCTTGGTCAAATCTTGAATTTTCTAAATATTCTGATCTTAGTCTGGCAGTGAATGATCCATCTAATTAGAGTTTTAACGTTGTTTTCCGCCATAGCAGATGTCAAAAACTATGAGTTTATTGGCACAATTGACCATAATACCACACTGACTGGATTTCACGGTCAGACATTATAAACCTAGAACTTTTACTGAGAAAACGATGTGGCGAAAGTGTGATGAGAGCTGCATAGAAATAGAACCTGGTTGAACAGACGTAGAGATACTGAAATTAATATTATTCGACCCATAAGGAAAATTCAAAATCCTAACTAACAATATTCTTTGGTTCGATGATTCGTGTAGAGAGCCAAACCAGATGAATGAAAGGTCAGTGTACGTACACAACATTGCACTATGCTGAATTACATGACTTCTAAAGATTATCCAGAACCAAAATTTGAATGGAAAGATACACAATCAAACACGGTTTCATCTTCATAGACCATAGTACAATCTAATATATTTCGAATAATATACCTACAATTCTTCACTTACTGACCATTAATGAAAAATGGTTAATAAACATTAAGGACAAGCATGAAACCCTTCATAAAGCATATGTGGCTGAAAAGTCTTCAATGGACATTCTTCCTTCCAATACCTGAATTTGTTAGCCACTTCCCAGTAGTTTTTTTTTTTTTTTTATCATGAGAGGCGACATGAAAAATTCTTAGATACCGTGGTACTTCCAACAGATGATCCAGATTTGTTTTGCGTACTCTTTAAAAAAGAAATTTTGAGGGACCTTTCACCTGAACGCACCATATAGTTTATATATATATATATATATATATATATATATATATATATATATATATATATATATATATATATATATATATATATATATATATATATATATATATATATATATATATATATATATACAAATGTCGCTACAAATATCGAATTCACGCTACCTCAGGATATCTCCGTTGGAGAATTGTCGAAGGGGAATTTATATAAGTGATAAATGAATTGGTATCGTCGGGACACATGGCTCAATGGGTAACGTCCACTGGAGTCGCTGAATAGGTTTTCGTGTCACGGGTTCGTGTCCCGACGATGCCAATTCATTTATCACTTATATAAATTCCTCTTCAGCGACAATTCTCCAACGGAGATATCCCGAGGTAGCGTGAATTCGATATTAAGCGACATTTTGTAGCTTTGATTGTATATATATCATGGTGTGATTAAAATTTCATATAATATATATATATATATATATATATATATATATATATATATATATATATATATATATATATATATATATATATATATATATATTGAATAATTCATGCTGAATACTTTTCTGAAAGGTTGCTGTTTCAGTTCTCATTAGACAAATTGCATATATCCCTTCATTTTTCTATTGCTTTTATTTTGACAATTGTAAAATGATAACCAGTATGTCTACGGGGCACATTAGGTACTTGTAATTAACTGTTGAAAAAAAAGGCCATTCTTAGTTAGCTTGATTTTACTACCGTCCCGATTTGTTTATCTGCAATAGAAAATCTCTCAGATACGAACTTTATAATCTAGGTGTTGGAGGCTTCTTGGCATCATTCATATGTTCTATTGGATTGACAACTGACAGCTGTTGTTGAAGAGGCTTTTAGTGAGACTAGGCCTATCTTGCCTGCAAGTTCTTAGGGTGGTATATATTTTGGATATTTTTGTTTTTAGATTTAACAGGCTTTATGATTGTTCGTATAGAACTTAAGATAGCAGGTATACAGATGGAGCATCACTTACTGCCGCTGTTTACTCCAGTAAAAAAAGGGATATTGTTAGAATGTTGTTTCCTGTTTGTATGCCTGTATTCGCCGTGGATCTCTATGATTTAAACATTTCTCAGAGTAGTTGTTTTTCCTAGCACTGGCAATTAAGTTTCAAACCACATCTGAAATTTCACAAGCCCCAGAGCTCCATCATCAATACTCTTTTGAAGTGCCTCGTATTCTTAACATATTATAGTAGAAGTATTTCCTCTCCTCGCAAAGCTGTCAATGCCGATTCTCATAAGTTTAGAAATTTTATTGCAAATTAATAGGCCATAAATCCATAACCTAATTCTTTCTGACTTCAGCCATTTTCTTATATAAGTAAACACTATTTCTTTGTTTAATGATAACCATTTCTTTTATATACCTGTTTAATTTCCTCTGTTTTCTTCATCACTTAAAGAATCAAGCCTGAGTTGAATTAAAATTCAAATTCAAAAGCAATAAGGTATCTGGATAATAAGAAATGTTAAGAGGTCAATAAACAGTAATTATATATAAAAAATTCCTGTTAAAAAGGATTATCCCTTACCTTTATATTTATAAGGTCAGGAAGCTTTGTTTTTAGGTTTGTTCTGTTTCAATGTTTGTTCATTTTGGATACTTGTGATATCTTTTTCACTTGTCATTTATTCTATTTGATTTTTTTTTTTTTCGTAGATGCGAACTCTGGAAGTGTTACAGCCCAAATAATTTCTGCAAACGAGAAACATAATTCCCCTCTAGAATGTAAAATACTTTATTACATATATTCTCATCAATAAAGGAAACAAGAAAATTCAGTTTTCGCTATTAAGGCGTTTCATGCTGTTAGTTATAAATTCCAGGGAGAGAAAAGATCAGATATGGCAACAACTGGAGAGACGACGCTAGGGAAGTTTTCTTTAGTAAGAGGAAGCCAGATCTCAAACGCCTTTGCTGATAAGGGAATGGCTGACGTGATGTGTTGCCCAGTGTTAGTG
>NC_089761.1:7301717-7306717 GCF_040412425.1 Macrobrachium rosenbergii
CTTTTTATATTTGGGTTCCTCTAAATAAACCTAAGAGGGATGCTGTTTGTTGTACTTCTGTACAGGTGCACAACAGATGACTTTGAACTGTCAGTTACTGAGCCAGACACAAATCCAAGTGGTTATCAGCTGAGCAAACATACCCCCTTTCAGGTCATGTGCGAGGTAGGCTACATGACTGAGGTAGGCTAAAATAGGAAAATGAAAATTTGTACGCATGTGAACTTAGGCAAACAGCACCTGTGCATGGCAGAAGTAAGTTTTGAGTTATATTAGATTGGAGGAACAGGCTCTTATTATTTTTGGCAAAATATGCACATTTATCAGTGTAACTTACATATAATATAACTTTGCAAGTTATCTGCCTCTCGGCGACGAACTTATCACTCCTATAAAAACGGCTGGCTTCTAATCCACCAATTTGTATCAGTATGTAAACATTACCTCCTCTGCGCCAGTATCCCAGTGTCTCTCAAAACATTATTTTATTTTTAGGTTTACGCTATGTCCTTTTATATTTATTGTTGGTTATTATTCTAAGAGTGTTATGACACTCACTGAGTTCCCAAACCTAACTTGTATCAGGACTCTCCTAACAGAAAAATGTTTCTTCTTATCATAAGAAAACCCAAATTCTCTGGATCAGGTAATGCTCCTAAGACCAAACCCAAATTCAAGCTCTTTCTGGTTTTTGTCCATGCACGAAATAATGCAAAAATTAAAATTCTTGGGAAAGGCAAACACTCCCCAAACCATATCCAAATTCATGCTCTAACCAGCCTTGTCCGTGCATGAATCTGAAACAACGTCTATGAGGACAAAATGAAAGTCATTTCCCTGCGAACAAATAGCTGGCCAAGTCCATGCGTGAACTAGAATTCAATTTACGTCTTTCGAGATATTAAAATTCGTTCACCACAAACAACTAAGTCTTATTCAGACATATTAAAATTCGTTCATCATGAACAAACTGAGTCTTTTAGACATACTGAAACAAGTTTCTTCCTTAGGTCTTTTCAGACACCTTGAAATTTTAGGAGTCTTTTCAGACATATTGATTATTTAAAGGGTCACGCCCATATAAGCATTATCTCAAGATGTCTATGACATCCAGAACACAGCAAAATGAGGACTTCAAGTTCTATATGTCCGCTGGAAAGGACATGGGACTGTCAGGACAAGCCCTGAAGGACTGGGTCCAAGAGAAAGTAGATGATGCCAAGGAGTGGGAAAGAGAGGCAGAACGACAGGAAAAGGAGAAAGGGAGAAAGGAGAAGAAGGACAAACAAGAAAGAAAGGCGAAGAAGAAAGAGCAAGATAGGTGAGATAAACTCACAAAGGAAGAGCAAGATAGGCTTGATAGACTAGCAAGGGGAAAGAATAAGAAAGAAGGATAAGCTCGACAGAGTGGAAAGCCAGTGGGCCCAGTGAGCTCCAGATGACTGCAGTTGGCACTACCAGCTCCTCTCCAGCCCCTAAGTGCATCTGCCCCTCACTCAGGCTCATACCTTTATGCCCATGTGGACTGAGGCTGAGCTCGAGGTATGGCTCAATCATGTAGAAAGGGTCCTTAACACTTACCCACTTGCTCCAGCCAAAGTCTCCCTACTCTTGGGAAGGTTCCTCAGAGGAAAGGGTCTAATTGCTTTCATGCACTCCCTGAGGCAGATCAAGGGGAATGGGTGGAAGGGTGCAAAGTGACCACAAAGGAGTACGAGATCACCCCCAAAATGCGGAGGACAATGCTGGATAGGCCAGATAAAAGTAGGACAGACCTGACCTGATTGGGCATATCATTCAGATAGGGCCCTCTCTAAATGGTTAGAG
Organism: Macrobrachium rosenbergii; assembly: GCF_040412425.1. NCBI lineage: Eukaryota > Metazoa > Arthropoda > Malacostraca > Decapoda > Palaemonidae > Macrobrachium > Macrobrachium rosenbergii. The sequence goes on from NC_089761.1 coordinate 7,303,545, forward strand.
ACCCTGGGAGTCTCCACCACTGAGGACATCCTCGAGCGGTTCGAGATTGAAAACTGTTTTTATTATGTCCCTTCCTCTCTAGCAACGCATGTCTGTGAAAAAGTGCCCATGACTCTAGCAGAGTGCAGTTGACTCGCCCACACGTGGGACACACATAATGCCCCTGTAAGCTCACTGGGACACAAAATATGCCCTTCTTCTTTCACCTCTGGCACCCCTCCACCCAAGAATGAATGGCACTCATGGAAACACCTGTTGTGTGCGGGTTTTGCAAGAAAGCTGGACATTCCACAACACCTTTCAAATCCTCTCCCAGGAATCTACTAACTAACAAGCCTGCATCCTCCACAGGGGCAGTGCTACAGAGAGATTACAGCCCGAGCTATTGCACTGCTTGCAAAGTTTATGGCCACTCATCCACATGGGCAAAATGCCCTAATAATAAATCAAGTACTCCTGCAATCTTCTTGGCAGTTACTAATCCAAAGTCCTTAGGCCCTTGGAACCTTCTCGAGGTAGCTACCCCGCATGCCAGGTCAAGGCATTTGTTGACTCGGCGCACAAATTTCCCTAACAAGGAAAGGCAAAGTTCCCTGTGGGCTACCATTAACCGACGTAAACTCGTCACAATCGAGGTATCAATCAATTTAAAATGATTCTTACTGTTAAGCTGAAGTCACAGACCTCATAAATCAAAATCTGCACCCTTTGTGAGCAAGCTATATTCTGTGGTCCAAATCCCTCAAATCATTCATTAAGGATGAGCAAGCCTCAAACGCCTGCATTCATTCCACTACCAGTGCCAGCTGAGTACGATGTGCAGTGGTCTCCTCCAGCAAAATCGATTAAAGATCCCATTCCGGTGCCAGGTCCTGCCCTAGTGCCAGTGCCAAGGCACCGAATAGATTTCCCTCCAGGAGATCCCAAACTTGATTCACAATCTCTGCCAGTGCCACTTGCGTGCACTGAGCAGTGCTAAGCTCCGTCCGTCCCGAACGACAAGCAAATTCCTAGAAAATATTAGTGTTTGACCTGCCTTAGTACCCGGCGCCAGAGTGCACCCCTGATCTCTATTCAAGAGATCCCAATCCGCTACCAGTGCCAGTAAGAGAGACGGATTCTTCTGACCTTGGAGGAAGCTCAACCGAAAGTGCCACTGTTACGATCTCGCCTCTCGAGATCGACAGGTTCTAAATGAAACAAGCTATGAGGCTGTAATGACTGACGAGAGGTGACAAATAAAGGAGGGAGGAGCAGAACAAATACAAAAAGTTACCTTAATATTAATTTATTTACAAAAATTTACAAGTGAGTCAGGTCCAGGAGAGAAAAAACTTAAAATGACCAAATCAATAAACAAAACACGTAGATAGCAACATAAAGTCACATAATTAAATACAAAAGCAATCATAAGACACAGGCAGCATTAAATCATAAAAACAACAATAGTAACAATAAATAAAAAACAAGCAGCATAGAGGAAAAAAATCGAGAACTGTAAAACCAACACTGCAGGACAACTAAACAGAGCCGACACGGCAACCATCAAGTCCTCAGAAACAGTTCCCCAGACTGGACTCCCGACAGAGCCGATACGACAACCATCGCGTCAAAGAATGTTCTCCGCTGCTCTGCTGCGTGACCTGCTACTGTCCTAGACCTGACTGGCGAAGTCTGACACCATCCACCACACGTCAAATCGCCAACAAGAAAAAAAAATAAAAAGAGGCAACAATCCACCAAGGGAGACGATCGACAAACGATTGTTTCCTAACACCCTCCCACCTAACAAAAAAAAAAATTTACAATAAAATTTTTTTAACAAATAAAATACTCCCTCGATGCTGCCACACCCCGCCAGCCAAAACAGAACCAACCCTGGCCTAAGGTCTTGATATTACGATCTCACCTCTCGAGATCGTGGGTTCTAAACGAAACAAGCTATGAGGCTGTAATGACTGACGGAGGTGACAAATAAAGGAGGAGGAGCAGAACAAATACAAAAGTTACCTTAATATTAATTTATTTACAAAAATTTACAAGTGAGTCAGGTCCAGGAGAGAAAAAAAAAACTTAAAATGACCAAATCAATAAACAAAAACACGTGACAGCAACATAAAATTCACATAATTAAATGGTCAAAAAGAATCATAAGACACAGGCAGCATAAAATCATAAACAACAATAGTAACAATAAATAAAAAAAAACAAGCAGCATAAAGGAAAAAATCGAGAACTGTAAAACCAACACTGCAGGACAACTAAACAGAGCCGACACGGCAACCATCAAGTCCTCAGAAACAGTTCTCCCAGACTGGACTCCCACGACAGAGTCGATACGACAACCATCGCGTCCAAAAAGAATGTTCTCCGCTGCTCTGCTGCCGTGACCTGCTGCTGTCCCTGGACCTGACTGGCGAAGTCTGACACCATCCACCACGTCAACTTGCCGGCAGAAAAACAAAAAATACAAAATCAGGCAACAATTCCACCAAGGAACAATCGACAAATGTTCCTAATAGCCATATTTATCCTACAGAAGCTCTTTGACATCTCTATCCAGACAGCGTGCCCGAGTCTCTGCCTGTTTCTTTTCCTTACAATGACTGTACCCTGGTTATTCTCTTCCTATAACATTTTCCTTTGTTTTCTTCCTATCTTTTGGTTCAAAATTCATCATTTACTCTTCCAGCCTCACTTGAAATGAGCCAATTTTACTTCACTTCCCCCCTGCCAAAAGAGTACAAATTGAACACATTTCAAATTCATAAGTCCTATGATTTCTTGACTGCCTATAGTTCCATAATACATTTTAAAATCAGGATACCTAAAACATAAAGTACCTCATAAATCCTCCTTGGCTGGTGCCATTATCATGGATGTACACAGATAAATCATTCAAACTGAAATCCCTTAGTTTTGAGAGCCCCTCGGCAAAAAGAAGTAAAATCAAAGCCAATTCCATGCAAATTGTATAAATTTTGTATTAATCATCATTTTTTCTTTAGCCAGTCAATAACACTTCGAAAAAGTCTTCTTTGTCATCTTTATTCCTTGTAATTTTAAATCTTGAGGGTCTGTGAAAGAAAAGACTGTGTACTACTCAATGTCTGTCCCTCATTAACTTAGCCCAAGTTTCTGAGCAAAATCCCAAAATGAATTTGCCTGTTCAC
>NC_089761.1:7311717-7314217 GCF_040412425.1 Macrobrachium rosenbergii
GGCGAAATTTCGCAAAATCGCAGGATATGCTACTAATTTTAAAGCGTTGTAATTATGAGCGAATTTGAGAGTATGCAGGCTGCACTTGACATAACGTAGATCTGGTGGCAAAAAGCTTGTAGATTACATGCAGTGCAAACCCTGCCCTATTATGAACTTTACTGCATTTTACAACATATTTTGTATGCTTAGACATAATATAATAACACATAGACAACTGTAATTTAAAAGAAATAATTAAAAAAAAGGAAAATTTATCTTGTATAAAATGTTGATGGAGCTTACGTAGGAACATTGACGTAAAAAGTAATTCACTCTCTTACGCAAAAGAAGCGCGAATTATAAATAAGCGCAAATGATCTTGAAAGAGCTGTGAATAACTGTTTATTTCCTTTTCTACTATTTCCAGTATTAGAATCTTAGCAATACAAACAATAACTGAATGAGATGATTTTTTAAAGCCTTACCTTAAATGCTTCTCTCTTCAAGAGAAAGAACATTGCCAGCGTATCAAAGTACACGAACAGTCACTATAAAACTAATGCAACAAATTAGTTTGATAATTTAAAAACTCAGTGCATGCAGGCCATTCGGTTACTTAAGACTGCCAATAGGGTTTCCTCAGAGTTTCACTGCAAATATTAATGAAATTTATATCTAAAGAACTGTAAGGCACCAAATGTTAATAGTTTATTTGTAAAACAACTAGACCAGGTAGACTTCTCTATGTCTATCAACAATACTTTAAACTCGTTTTCTAACCCAATATTTCTTCATTTGTCCGAAATGAGTGTCCTTTCATTCCACCAGTCTTGAAAAAACTGGCCCTGGATGAAGTAAGATTTTCGCAAATTTTTAATTCTTGATTTATTCAACGAAATGACCACTTCCTTGTTTCTCATCGGCAACGGTTTCTTTTAATGACATTTCGAGATTCCGAGTCTTTGCATTACCTGTTATTGAGTGCCTGGGCCATAGTATATCCTGAAGCACGTTTTTTCGTACGTGTGGGTCTCGTTTACGTGCATTTGTGTAATAAAAAATCCAGCCTCTCTTCATATATCCTGTTGACTGAATAAAGAGTTAGTGCGAATCTAATTTATGAAACAAATCATAATGAATATATTTTTTTCAGAATTCCACTCCTTCCCTGGAGAGCTCAAAAAGTATGTCAGATTATGTCGGAGTTGTTTGAAAAGTATCTACATCGTTTATCCAGACAAATCCTTAGTTAACAAGTCATCCTTCTGTTATAAGTAAAATTTCAATGTGAATCATTTGTGTTTGTTTACATAAGTGAACATTTAAATTCATACGTCTGAATTATAACGATGCGAGCATATATTTTATAGAAAAAAAAAGCAAAAGAAACTTCCTAAACAAAATTTATAAATTGTCTTCCAAACAATTATTGAAAGTCTATTTAACTTTTGAGCAACTCTCAAAATTCATGAAGGTGTGACGAATTCTGTTTGTTTATAATGAGATATTATCGCGTCGTCATGCCTGCCTCTCGAAGCAGTTGTAAGATTAACAGTATATTATATACTAAATCTTTTGTTTAATAGAGCTACGGGATATTGAACAGCACGCCAACTGTTCATTTAACTCATAGACTCAAGAGCCCACATTCGTGGTGTGGTCATTCCAATTATGTCATCTGACAACCGCAGAAACTCTAGCTCTTGCCCGAAAACTATTTTCGGTATATATAAGCAAACAAACAAAAGTATCTAAACCTTTTTAAATAATTTCTTTCCGTTTTTCATTCATTAGCTTTTTGTAGGGAGTGGGGAGGGGAAGACGTGGCGGCGCTTTTAGTCGCTTGTTTTTTTATGATTTTGAATCCATTAGAAATGACCAAAACCATATCCACTCAAACCCATTCCACTTTTATTTTTTTGTCTTGGTAAAACGAAACGTATCAGGGTTATTCCAGTATCTACGTAAGTAACCTGATACTCTTTCAAACGATATCTTTTTTTTTTTTTTTTGGCTATAAGTGCTATCTGGAATCAGCAACCTTCCGGGAACTTTATCTTCCGACATAACTTATTCTAGTTGGCTTTAAGAAAAACTGGTTTTAGAATTTGTATCGTTGAATAACTTCGTTGAGATGTTAAAAGCTCAAAAATAATTGGTCACTAAATTTCTTCTTGATTTCAGGGTTTCCTGTTGTCCCAAAAATGCAATATAGTCGTCGAAAACAATGTTATTTTAAACACTATTTCCAAGTTCCAAATCACCAAATGGATGCTAGACTTTGAATAATGGTAATAGCCGACATGGACGCTGTTTTCGTACAAACTTTTAATTTACCTAATTAATATGATAAAAAACATAGCAAACAAATACCTGGTGTAATCCAGATATTATCTACCAGGGCACTTTCATAACCAGTATTGATTGGTTTCTAAAATATATAATGGGGTTCCTGAGTTTTGGATGTGAATATTGCTAATGATATTGATAAAGGGTATCAGATGTTCGTATCTGAAAC
>NC_089761.1:7316717-7359217 GCF_040412425.1 Macrobrachium rosenbergii
ATCAGTCGATTTTGATTTGGTTTCGTCAGCAGAGATCGGCCAGGGGGCATGTAAGTTGTTCTGAATTGAAGGCTGCTGCTATGAAGTTTGCAAGTCTGCATGTGGCTGTGGACTTAGGCCTCCGAGAGTTGGCTGTTTCAGTTTAAAGTTCCACTGGACTTTCAAATTTGTTGTGATGAGTCTTTGGACAAGTCAAAATGAAGCTTATCATTTTCACATTCTCAAGAAGATATAACTGTTCTCAGCAGTAAATTTACTAAATGTGGTAATAAAATAAATGAATAAAAAATCAAAATGCTTTTTAAAAAAGGGGACCAATTCTGTTGGATTCCTTTTTCTGAAAAGGTACCTGTCATCTGATTTTTAAAGGATGATACATGGACTAGGATTTTTTCTCTCTCCTTTTCATAATGGTTATCCAATAACTTTTCTTTTATCCTTCTGATGAGAATAGCGGACATTGAAAGACTCGATGAAAATGGAAGGTTTTGTTCTGAGTCAAATTTAGAACACTGATATTTAATACATATATAATATATATGTGGCCTTGGTTGACAAGAAGTGAAAAATTTATTCAGTTAAAAGCCTTCCAAGCAATGCATTTCTGCTTTGTTATGCGCAAATGTTTCTGGTAATCATCACTGCAAACCAGTCGTAGTTGAACATATGAAGCAACCCCATGCCTGGCGTGGGTGGATGGATGCTCACCCAGTGATTTAATATCATTTGGTGAAGGCCTAGTTCACCTCAAGGACCATTGCCGATTGGTTCCATAACCACTCTTGTGAAGAGATTATTCATCATCAGACACAGGATGTTGGCATTACTAGACACCAGGTAAAGGTTTTGCTTCTCATGGAAAATGCGACTGCATATCCTACCACAGCCCATTTGGTTGGTGACAAGGGTCATCTTAGGGTCATGTTTTGCCCCCAAGTATGACTGGACTCTTCGATCCAATAGACCATGATACTGTTGTTTTAACAAAACAGCTGCACCAAAGGAAGTTCCTGAAGGAGGGGATGGTGGTGTCGAGGACGAGGAGAAGGAGCAAGGCTTGGATCATAGGAGAACAAACTCCGGAGAATCCTCAAAAGTATTCATTGAAGTCTGTCATCTACAACTATGCAAATGCTTGGAAAGAAGTTACTGTGAAGACCTTGGAGTATGCTCAGAACAGTATCCAGAAGGAGGAGAAGGACTGATCACTTAACTTATGGTTTGATATCAAAAATTTGTGTGTCCAACTCTGCTGGTTGGAGATGACAATACTCCCAAGACTGGATGTATGGAAGTGGCTGGACAATGATGGTGGTGACCGTAGCTACTGTAACTGTTGTCTAGCAGCAAAATAATTCATACACCTGCCACTGGTGAGATGGAGGAGGAAGCCCCTAAAGATGAAGACGACAATGATGACAGGTCTGATGTACAACCAACACCAGACTACAAGGACATGCAGAGGATCTTAGAATGCTTCTTTGAGCTGGTGGGGAAACCCTACATTGACTGCAGCTGTTTCCACTAGGCCTTGGTATTTTTTGAAGTAACTCTAGAAATGTAGCAGTTGGTGATTGTGAAGCAGAATTGTCATTCTTTTCATCAGAGTACCCTAATAAACAGTTTTTCAGGCCCCAGCCCACAGGGACCCAAACCTATTACCATGTACTTCATGGTAATTCAATTATTCAGCTCATAAACACAAGAAGCTAGTTCGGCACTCTTTGTTGACTTGCAATGAAGGTTCTTCCAGCCAGAAATATGATGTATCTCTGCCACCTATTGATGTCTTTTGTATCTCAATGACTCTTCCAACCAGTTTGCCACTTCCTGTTCCTCGTCGAGGAACAGGAGACAGTGGTGGAGGAGGTTAAGAACTGGTGGACCCTCCTTCCAAGTTTTTAAAAGTCCGGCCCACATATGAATTTTTTGCATTGCTCACAAGTAAGAGAGAGAGAGAGAGAGAGAGAGAGAGAGAGAGAGAGAGAGAGAGAGAGAGAGAGAGTTTTATTATTATTTTGTGTATATGATACTGTTTTTAAACATATAGTGTATGTATACAGCACTGTGAAGAGACAAAAGAAAAAAGCTACAACTTACCATTTTATATCCGTATATTACATAATGTGTAGTTTTTAAGCATGTACTGTAAGTATACAATACTGTAAGTTATCAAGTAGTGTGTGTGTGTGTGTGTGTGTATGTATGTTTGCAATTGTGTCTGCTCCTTTTCACCATGGAAGTAGTTACAGAGGCTGAAAGAGAGGAGAACAGCATGGCGGTCACTGCCTCTCCATACCTTAAATGTCCTTCCTTCCAGTCTTCTTAATGGCAGGTAGAAATAGTCGTAGTGAGGAGACTAACTTTTCCTAAAGACTAAGAGTCAAAATGAGAGGAAAAATAAGGATGGATATGAGGTAAGAGAAATCTGATGTTTAGAAATGAGGGAAAACATTAATATTTTTAATATTGCACCAGTCAAAACAGCTTATTACGAGAAGTGCAGAACTCAAGTCAAAATGCTGGTTGTACCACTTGGCCAAATGAACCACCAAATTTTAAGTCTGCTTTGGTTCTTCTTCTTTTATTTATTTATTTATTTTATTTTTTGTAACAATTAAAGGAATCCTAGCATTCACATTCATGCAAGTAGTCGGCCATTTTTTAAAAGGATCGTGCACGTTCTGCCCCAAAAACTTATTGTACATTAAACTATTGGGTAATGGTTGCAGGTAATATTTCATGCTGCAGTAGTGCATAGGCATGAAAATAGAAGTTACTATGAAAAGAGGGATTAGTAGAGGAAGATAAACACGACATTGCTAATCTAATGCACACATTTTGTTAGTATATGCATCTATATAATGCATATAAGGCTGACATACAAAAGAAACTTATTTGTCAAAATTATTCTGTTTGTTGCTCAACTATGGTGGCCTAAATCCCAAATTCAGTGAGATTTGCATAGTAGCCTGAAAAAGACATGCAAGCTTCAAAAATATTAATTTTGAGGAAATTAATTAAATTATGACCAGACCTTATAGTAAAAAGTTTCATTTTCCGGTATAAATATGTGAATTTTCCATTATCCACCCCAGATAAAATGATCTTTGTGTGTTCGCAGATTCCAGAAAGTCAACTTGGTCCTATTGAAGTTAATAGTATTGTTGGTAGATACTATCTTTTTATCAAGACTGAATCAGACTTCTTTTTCTCTTCAGGTAAGCTTCTCAATAATAAGGAAAAATTATTCACTATACTTTCCATTTACTTGATGGACCATTCCCTCACTCATTTGCGACGCCATCAGGACTAAATTACAAATTGACATACAAGGATTCCATTACTAGTTTTAAATTTTAAACATTATGTCATTGGGTGCCTAATTTCTGTTTGTTGGTGGGTTTCCTTTTCTCACTGGTGGTCTGGGCAGTATCATGGTGCTCAATAGGACGCATCCTATGCTGCAGCTTGCAGCAAAGGGAGTGGGCAAGGTCGCGATTCCATCCCTGGCCGATAGTCTTGATTTGTTCATTATTGGTGGTCTTGTCCAGCATGTTTTGTCACTTGTGTCCCCCATTAGTTCTCGCGGATGTTCTGTGGTTTCCTTGAAGACGTTTGTGTTCCTCTGTATGTTTAACGCAGGCTGTTGTTGATTCATTCTCACAGCTTTTGCTATCTGCAATCTGTGAAACCAGACTACTCTATGCACAATCTCTGTACTTTTTAGTAAGTCTTCTAGCGTCGGTTTATTCGTGGTAGTATGATTATTGTTGAAATATTTGCCCTTGGCTGCAGTGAGCTTACAGTCACCTGTGTAGGGTGGTAATGGTGCAATCTGTGTGGTACTTGCTGAGGGCTTGACATGTCCCTTCGGTACATTTAAATTTGTATACTATACTGGTAGACTCCCACATCTTTCTACGGGGTCATGCTATTCTGCATTACGATGGTGCTAACAAGGTTTGGGCAGCAGTAGACACATAAGGAAATGCTCTCATCAGGATTCATAGGTACTGAACCACTGGCAATTATCCTCTTCATGGCTTTGACCTTATCCTTGAACTGGCTGTGACATGCAGCTTTGTATATGATGTTTCTCAGTAAGGTAGGCGTCGTCACTGGTGTGGTGGCATACACATCCAGCTGTTTTCTTATGCAACCTTCTATTAGATTGCTATTGTATCCTTTATTAGTTAGGAGCTGACTAACATGCTCAAGCTCTGTGAGAGTAGCTTTCCATGAGGAACAGTGCATAATTACACATCTCATGTATGTGGCTACCACAGTGTTTGTAAGTGTCAGGGTACTTCCCATGGGCATTAAGGCACTGATCTCCATTAGCTGTTAGTTGCCTTTTGGTACACAGTGTATTGTACCTGTCTTCTTTCTTCTCTAAATTCACATCAAAGAAGGGAAATCATCCTTCGACACCATATTCAATAATGAAGTTTAGGCCAGAGTTCCTTTCCAAGGCATATTGTAAGAAGGTGGCTTCTTCTTCAGTATCCATGACAACGAAGATATCGTCTACATATCCGGCATATATCTTCGATTACAGATGGAAATTGAAGGTTCTTTCCTCGACATCTCTATGTACGTATTGTCAAATAGGCCGCTAAGGGGAGAACCCGTGGTGACACCATCTACCTGTCAAAAGAGATCGCCCCTATGTGAGAAGAGGTGTTCTTACACGTGCAAATTTGGAGAAAATATCGAAGGGCATCTTCTGATATGTAAAGAGGTGTGGCACCAGAGTAACAGACTCTCCTTAAAATAATAACAATGGTTTCATCCACAGGTACATTCGTGAACAGACTTTCTACATCCAGTGATACGATGATAGAGCTCAGAGACGTAACATTCAAATATCGATGAACTCTACCTGGTAACCACCAAGTAACCCCTATGGATGTAGTGAGTGATGATCTTATTCAGAGCATTGGCTAATTCATAAGTTGGAGAGTGAACTTTATTAATTACAGGGTACAATGGGGTGCTGTCCTTAAGAGTTTTGATGGTACTGTAACAATACTCTGGCCCATGGTCTTTGCTGCTCGTAGGCAGTTTCATAGCTTTATTATCAGAATTTATCTTCTTAATTATCACATTCAGGTTTCTCTTCAGGCTTTTGGTAGGGTCTTTTCTTTGTTCTCTTTCGAAAGGAGTAGACTTAGATGAAATAAATTTAGACTTAGAAAATGTAAGGTGGCAAATGATTGACTTATTGACTAGTAGTAATAAGAGTAACATAATTTTTGATGATGTTGACTGGAAACCTGAGGCTTTTAAAAGAAGCCCAATCAAAGGAATTTAATGTTGTGACTATTGAAACTATTGAAAATGATTTCTCAAAACCGTGTTTTGTTAAAAAGGATGGCCTTTACTATAGGGTCAGTAGAGCAGTGTAAGCTCTTGGTGATCAGATGGAAGTAGTCCATCAATTTCCCAAAAAGTATCGTGAAAATTATCATGGTTGTCTCATGAAATAATCTTGTTGGCATTTCGGTGCCCAGAAGACATTTCAGAAATTAGCTGAATATTTCCTCTGGACCAGAATGTGCACAGATGTAAAAAAAAAATAGTCCTTTCCTGTAACACTTGCCAAATTGTAGGTGAACCAAATCAAAAGGTACCTAAAGCTCCTTTAATTCCAATCCTGCTGTTGGGGAACTCTTTAGGGAAGTATGGTAGATGTGGTTGGTCCATTGCCATGAACATGAAGTGGCAATGAGAATATTTTGTCTATAATAGGTAGGATGTTGTGCTTCCCTGAGGCTGTCCCATTACAGAAAACAGGGATTGAGAAAATTGTAAAGTCGTTAATTGCACTTTTCACTAGATTTGGTTTTCCTATGTTAGGTTTGGCCATTGTTTTATTTAAACAATCATATTAGGGCCATTTGCCTGCTTGTCCTTCTTCCCGTGGTTTTCGTCAAGTTGGTGAGTTAATGAACATCTTGATGAGAAGTGCAGCGTTAGTCAGGTTTTGGAAAGCAGATTGGCAGGTTCTCGACAATATTCTGTCAAGAACACAGCAGCAGCATTTTTGGAGTACACCTTGTGGATGGTGATGACAGCAATGACAGATTTGGAATATCACCTGATTGATGGTGATGGATTTGTTGCAGTAGGTGTTGACCACTGAGAAGAACGTCAACTCAGTTCCCGAGGACGTGATGGTCGCTAAGCCAAAGTCCCTTGTTCAGAAGTATTCTTGAGCAAAAGACCAAGCTTTTTGAAGTTTAGCTTATAAGTTCAAAATATAGTCTAGTACATTAATCTCTAGGGTTTTAACATCCCAGTGCTCCCTGATCACATCAAAAGGACCTTTCACACTATGGCCAAAGACTAAATTGAAAGGAGAGAAATCCAGTTTCATTTGGGACAGATCTAATAGCACATAACGTATAGGGCAAATTTTTGTCCCACTCACTACCCATATCAAAACAGTATTTCTTCAAAACCCTATTCAAGGCCTGGTGGAACCTCTCCACCTGGCCCTGACTTTCAAGATAAGGAGTTGAGGTTCTATGCTTAACCCTGAACTCCTCCATCTTCCTGTTAAAGTTTCTACTAGTAAAATTTGTACCCTAATGAACTGGCAAAATGTTAGGTGTCACGACCTCTTTTAAACTGTGGGGCCGACAGTTCATGAGCATACACAGTATGGGACTGGAATGGACTGATGGACTGCAACAACCAAAGAGGTAGGAGCCTATACCTCAATACCTTTTATCTAATTTATTTTACATAAATATCTTATAAATGGAGTCCAGGTTTTAGAAAGCACAGAGACAGTTAAACAATTATTACCATAAATACCCATATTACACTTCAAAAAGATAAATAATGGCCAAAATACAAATATTCAAAATAACCTTAAATACCATTTTAATACTTAGCAGAAGACCAACATATAATTAAAACAGCAGCAATACTAAATATAAAAATAATAAATCATCAAAAGAGCAGCACTATTGTGTACACTGTACACAATAGTTATTACTCTTGCTCAAATAACAATAATAGTGATAATACACCATATACAACAAGAGCCATTGCTCTTGCTCAACAACGACGTACAATTAACGATATACCATAAACCAAAAGAGCCATACACTTGCTCATCGCTAAGTAAATTATAACCAGAGCCATAATCCAAGATCCTCGAGGACGACCATCGAACATCACCCTTGAGGATCTTGGATTATTTTGAATATTTGTATTTTGGCCATTATTTATGTTTTGAAGTGTAATATGGTTATTTATGGTATAATTGTTTAACTGTCTCTGTGCTTTTGCAAAACCTGACTCCATTTGTAAGGTGTATTTATGTATAACAAAGCAGATATAAGGTATTGAGGTCTTTTCTTTGTCCCCCCACCCCCATCTTTGGTTGTTTCAGTCCATCAGTCCATTCCAGTCCCATGCTGTGTATACTCATGAACTGTCGGCCCCAGTTTTAAAAGGGGTCGACACCTAACATTTTGCAAGCTCATTAGGGTACAAATTTTACTAGAGAAACTTTAATAGGAAGATGGAGGAGTTCAGGTTGCATAGAACCTCAACCCTTATCTTGCAAAGTCAGGCCAGGTGGAGAGGTTCCACCAGGCCTTGGAATAGGTTTTGAAGAAATACTGTTTTGATATGGGTAGTGAGTGGGACAAAGAATTGCCCTATACGTTATTTGCTATTAGATGTCCCAAATGAAACTGGATTTCTCTCCTTTCAATTTAGTCTTTGGCCATAGTGTGAAAGGTCCTCTTGATGTGATCAGGGAGCACTGGGATGGGAAAACCCCAGAGAGTAATGTACTAGACTATATTTTGAATTTATAAACTAAACTTCAAAAAGCTTGGTCTTTTGCTCAAGAAAGTTTGGCAAAACAACAAGCTGTAATAAAACGTAATTATGACATAAAAACCATAGAGAATTTTCACCAGGTGATATAGTTCTGGTTTTGCTTCCTTTGCCTGGGAATCATCTCAAGGCTAAATTTTCTGGCCCGTGGGGAATTTTAAAGAAAATTAGTGAAGTAAATTAATTAGTTGAGGATCCTGGGTGTAGGAGGAATCTCAACATTGTCATATGAATATGTTGAAACCACATATGAACACAAGTAGTGAAGAGGTAGAAGTGAACCAGTTTCTGTAGTTGATGTGGATACCGAAGTAGATGAAAAATTGACCATTGTGCTCAATGTTTTATGAAATAACTTTGATGTCTTTAATACCCTTTCTTTGAAATTCAGCATCTAGATCCAAATACAGCTTCTTCCCTTATTAAAGAGCGTTTTCAGAATATACCGGGATTGAATACTATTTAGAGCATTTTGTAGGCGTTGGGGACCCCAACCTGTGAAACAATGTCCTGATAGGTTAAACCCTGTGAAAAGGGATTTACTGTAGTTAAAGAAGCTAAAGAAATGTTAGACCATAATTTGACAACTCGTAGCATTAGTCCATGGAGCTCCCCTGTGGTTCTAGTGAAGAAGGAAAGTGGTCAAAACTGATTGTTTAGATTGTCGAAAAGTCAACCAAGTTAATAAAACAGATTCTTATCGTTTGCCCCGGGTGGAGGACTGCATCGACCGCATAGGATCCGCTGAATACATTAGGAAGTTTGATCTTTTAAAAGGATACTGGCATGTCGGTCATACACTTTTGGTAAAAAAAAATAAAAATAAAAATAAACTTTTGGTGACGGGGTGTTTGAGGGTTTGGGTTATACCATTCGGAAAGAACAACGCAGCCGCCACCTTTCAGAGGTTCATGAACTTAAAAACCTGTGACTTGGAAGGATGTGTCGTTTACATCGCGATTTAGTAATCTATAGCGGTAACTGGCCCACTCACATTGAACGAATTAAAGCATTCGAGACCCTTCGAAAAACTGGTCTCGTTATAAATTTTAGGAAGACTGACTTTGCTCAAGCCAAGGTTGTTTATCTAGGGCGAAGTCACTCCAAAAAAGGCGAATTTGGAACCCATAAAGGTTTTTTCCAGTCCCTTCCAGTTGAAAAGGCATGAGAAGATTCCTCGTATGATAGGATATTATAATTGATTTATCAAACATTTTTCAGACTTAGCCATTCCTTTAAGAGTTCTGTTAAATAAAAATGTAAAGTTTGTTTGGGATAATAGGTGCCAGGCGGCTTTTGAAAAATTAAAATGTGCCCTGATAAGCTACCCACTTTAGGGATGCCCTAATTTTTCTTTCTATATCTCCTTAGCCACAAATGAGAGCGACACAGGATTAAGTGCAGTTCTCCTCCCAAGAGATCAAGAAAGAATCGGCCATCCAGCAACTTACTTCTCCAAAAAAATTGTCCCCAACCAAGAAAATATTCAACATAGACAGGGAGACCCTCGCTTTAATAAGAACTAAATCATTTTAATGCTTATTTAACAAATCTCTCATCCCCTATTAAAAGTTTACATGGATCACAACCCATTGATTCTCATAAATTGCTTTAACTCTTGTTCACGGACGTGGGGTTTACTATTATTAACACGGAGGTGGGGTATGTTTTACCCTGGTTTTGGAAAATAAAATAAAAATACTTATTAACAAAATTTATTGATTCTGAAAAGATAAACAGAAAAATACATATCCTCTAGTGTTGTTTATTTAACCATTTTAATGACTAGCAACTGAAACTACATATTTCAAGGACAACTTATAAAAAGTATAAAAATACTGAAATTTGTACTTGTGTTGCTAAAATAGCGTGTGTACAATCTAATATTCTTGTAAATGACTTGATCCTTGACCCACACACTCTCAGGGTATCGGGGTATCTCAGCTATGGTATCAGCCTCCTGGCAGCCACACACACTGTATGGGGAGACCATAAAGAATAACTATAAATTCTTTGGTGAAAATAAATGAAGTTTCTGCAAAAAAAAAATTTCATAGAGGTATTCCTGTCTGTGAACACTAAATGATCAAGAAATGTTATGTTTATGTTTTGACAGTCAAAGACCATATTTGAGCAAAAAAATCTTGTTTACAATTATTTACCATTGAAAATGGTAATGACCAATACTGGCAGTTTCAGTGTACAGTACAAACAATTCATATTCTCGGTGATGGACTATGCATGCCCTACGCTTACCAGTATGTAGTAGTAGTAGTAGTAGTAGTAGTAGTAGTAGTAACTAAAGTTCTTACCTGCATTAGTGTGGGCAGTCCACGCACCAAGTGTAGATGTGGCGAGGACACACAGGGCGTTTACAGCCTTGACACCTGTGTCGTGTCTTCCTGTCGCTGGCCCTGTCACACAGTGAGCACCGCACCATGGGAGCCCTGCTGTCTGCCATCACTGTGAGACCTGCTTGATCATCCCTGACAGGTAGAGGAATGTTGCAGACTGTGTTGATCACAGTTTTGATGGTTCTGGGAATCCTGGGTTGAGCATCCTCTTTCCTGCCCATGCTTTGATAAGGGCCTCTGCCAAATGTTGCATATAGAAGCGTCTCTCAATTGGTTTAGAACCTATTGTCTGCTGATTTTCCTTGTAGATTATCCACGAGTTGATTACACAGGAATTTATGATCCCATAGAAAATACTCATGGGCCACCTGCTTGTCTTGCGTGAAACTGAGTATATTGCACACATTTGATCAAACGCATCTACTCCACCTTTCGTCTCATTATAAAAACAAATGATCTCAGGCTTGCCATTTGGCATTATGGTTGGCTGTGTGTGCATTGATGATAATAGATACACCAACTTCTTTTTCGTTCTTGAAGTGTCCTTGCAGTATGACACCAACGTCATGTCATTCACGAATAAGAATGCACTTGAACCTACCCTCCTAGTTCTTGTTTCTTTCATTTCCTGAGGAATTTCTTTCTTATTTGCTCTCACAGTGCCAACTAGGGTAGTGCCGCAGTTGTGTAGAAGATCAGTGGCCAGGGGCACAGAACTAAACCAATTGTCGGTGGTTACGTTTCTGTTTCTATTGTGGTAGGGTTCTGTAAGATCCTTTGTGATCTTATGACCAAGGTTTATGCCACCCCGGGCCTGAGGTTGTGTATCTTCTTTCCCCAGGTAGGGTATTGCACTCAGCATGTACCTGCTTTTACTGTCATATGAGGAAAAGTTTGATCCCATATTTTCCTGGTTTGCTGGGAATATATATCCGGAATGGGCAATTTCCATGGAATGCCAGCAGCTGTTCATCCACTGTAACTGTTTCACTTGGGACGTACATTTTCCCACAGTTGCCGATAAAGATGTCCCAGATAACACAAATAGCTGAAAACTTGTCCGTTGTCTGTCTCTGAGCTCTCGTGTCTTTGTCATCAAATCTCAAACAGCTGAGAAGGAAGCAGAAGCGGTCCTCTGACATGGCTGCACAATAAATTGGTGGGCCGGTCTTGGAGCTAAACATTTCCCTAGTGGTCAGGTGGTTATCCCTCTGGCCACCACTGAAGATCAATAGCCCCAAAAGTGCACGTATCTCATCCGGTTCTGTTAGGAATAACCCTCCTTTCCAGTTAGTATACTTGGCTGCCCGTTGAGGAATTATTTTGTTGGTCCACTGCACTATCTCGTTGATAATATTATCTCCAAAGAACAAGCTCAAGGCTTTTTCTGGGGTGTCTGCACTCCTTGCCTCCGGTGTTGGTCCTGGGGTGATAGGACCAACAATGTTTCGTGCTGGTGTCCTTACTCTACTGGATGACTGTGGTCGACAATTCCACCTATAGCCAGACTTGGATGTCACTGTACTGGTTCCGAAGTCATGCACTCTTGTAGCCTCGTCTTCTTCATTAGCAATGTTCCTTCGTCTTCCCCTGGCAACAGGAGGAGGCACACAGCAGGTCAGCAGAGGGGCAGGAGGCACAGCAGGGTCAGCAGAGGGAGCAGGAGGCACAGCAGGGTCAGCATAGGACACAGCTTGTGTAGCACCTCCTCGAGCAGCATTACCACGGCGCCTCTTACTCACCCTACTTACAGCAGGGATAACAGTAGAGGTACCAGGGGTAGGAGAGGCTGGGCGGTGGACAGAGTGGTGCATTGAGGCTAGGGAGGGGGATGGTAGAGAGTCGTCCATGGGTTGGGGGAGTGGAGGGAGGGTGAGGCCAGACGTCTATTTGGCTGGCAACACGTGGCTTGCGAGGTGTCGATGTAGTTCGTTTTCTCTTTTGTGCCCTACTTTGAAAACCCTGTTCGT
Organism: Macrobrachium rosenbergii; assembly: GCF_040412425.1. Classification (NCBI taxonomy): domain Eukaryota; kingdom Metazoa; phylum Arthropoda; class Malacostraca; order Decapoda; family Palaemonidae; genus Macrobrachium; species Macrobrachium rosenbergii. The sequence continues at coordinate 7,328,905 of NC_089761.1, forward strand.
CCATAAACTCCTCACTATCATCATCACTGCTAGTTGGTTCTTCATAATCTTTGTCCATATCTGAGTCATCTTCCACCTCATATTCAACATGATCAATCTCACCTTCATCATCACTTTCAAATATTGAAGTCACATCTGTTAAGTCTGTCTTGTTCATTATTTCTTCTAATTCTGCCTGAGAATAACAAACTTTCTTTTTCTATCCATCTTTCACAGTTTATTATGAGTCTGTAGTATCTAGGTAGTCACTGATAACTCTGAAAAGAGAATATTCAATGCCTGAAAAGATAAAAGCATGAAAATACACAAAAAGAACTAAAACATTAAAACACATCAACACTGCACTGGGGCAAAATATACCACCATGTTTTAATAGTTTATCACCGCACTGGGGTAAAATATACCCCCATGTTTTAATAGTTTATCACCGCACTGGGGTAAAATATACCCCCATGTTTTAATAGTTTATCACCGTACTGGGGTAAAATATACCCCCATGTTTTAATAGTTTATCACCGCACTGGGGTAAAATATACCCAAACCCCACCCCCACAAGTGATTGATCAAAGAGACACTACCTCCCTCCAATAGACCTGACAGGAAACTGAAGCTACACAGCTGTTATGCTTGCTGAATGGCCGGACCACTCAGCCAGGATAACAGAAAATACAGTGGAAAAATATACCCCACGTCCGTGAAGAAGGGTTAAGAACAAAAACTTTTGACACACACACACACACACACATATACACACACACACACACACACACATCTATATATATATATATATATATATATATATATATATATATATATATATATATATATATATATATATATATATATATATATATATATATAATAATAATAATATATAATATATATATATATATATATGTGTGTGTGTGTGTGTGTATATATGTGTGTGCGTATGCATGTATATAAGTATTTATGTATATGTATATATCTGTGTGTTGTCGTTGTTGTTACTGTTACATTAGCAAAAATTTATGAAATAGTCTTCATCCTATGATTTCTTTAGAGTCCTTATTTTGGAGGCTGTATCTTTCCTATATTTTATTTTCAAAAGTTAACCCTAAATCATGGCAAATTTCATAAAGTCTGAAGTATTATAATTCACTAATTGCATAATTCTAATAATTTCCCTATAACTTCTAAGTATCTATCCACATGATGATTTTTTTTTTTTTAGGAAAGCATTCCCCTTTTTTTGACGATTATTGAGATTCATAATTTCGTCATGTTCAGTACTTATGAGGACAAAAATCGTTTAGCTCTTTACCAGATACTCATTCAATGTAGACTAGAGATATATAAACACATTTATAGTTTTGCCACCTTCCTTTAACCGCTATGAATAATTTTGTTCCTTAACTTCCCCTGGAGGCTAATTTAGATTTTCTAAAATCGTGAAATCAAGTACGTCAAGATACTGTATACCGTTTCTTTGCTTTAAAAACCTTTGATGTATGCCTTGGAGTAAAAAGGGAGACGTGAGCACAGTTATATAAAGTTTTGAAAAAAGAGAAGTATTGAAGGCAAAGCTATGTTCTGCCTCAGAAAACCTTTACTTTCACGAAATACTAAAGGCAATTATTGGATGAATTTAATGTTAAGCAAATTAAAGATGAGAAACCTTTCGTAGTGCGTCGCCTTTCAATTTCGCCTCGCCCACAAACAAAATCTTCGGTCGCATTAATTAAATGCACTTCAAAATCGTGTCGTTTACAGTGAAATTATTAACATGCCTGAATTGCCAAGGAGAAAATGTTCCGAAACTCTTTTTTGCCGGGAACTCCGATATTAATACGAAATGAAGCAATTAGGTATTTTAAAAAGCCAATGTTATTTACAACAAGAATGTTGCAACAAAGATCATGGGCTTAATTAAATTCCTGTAATATAAGACGAGGAATCTTATGAGAATATTTATTCTCTGATTCCATGTGATATTACCTTTCCCCTTTATGGAGAAAAATTTTTGCTGCTCTTACAAAAGAAAAAAAATAAAATAAAAAAATAAAAAAGCTAATGCACTGGGACTCATAACCTTCAATTTACCTTTACGTCGTTAACTCATCTTCGAAATTCATTGTATGTTGATAGATGAGCTATACATTTCCTTATAGGTTGTGTAAATTCTCTTTTTGGATTAACCTGAATTATTTCTATACTCTGCTTAATTTCCGACTATCTTGATCAAGTTTCACAACCAAAAAAAAGAGTTCAAATACGGAAACAGATTTTCCAGCTATTGGTCAATCATCCAGTCAATAAATCAACCCATTCCGGGGACGCTCAGGGTGATTCACATAGCCTCAAAGAATTCTCACCACAAATATCCGTAATGTGCCAGTTCTCTCAGGCCATCTCACCACTCCTCTAATACTTGCTTCTTAATTATTCCCATCCATGTCTGCTCTGGTTTACCACTCCGACCCCTTTCTTTATCGATTTACCATGGTATCGCCTTTACCAATAATTCTTCTCCCGCACACCTGCCGCATTCACTTCCACCTAGAGGGTTTCAGTTGTTGCTCAGCTGGTTATACGCCAGCTACTTCTTTCATCTTGTCAGTTGTTTCTCTGCCTTGCTCCTCCGTTACTAAATTCGTTTCAAGACCTTATTTTCAAGCACTGCCAGCTTGCAGTCTGTAGAACCTAAACTATATCATAACTCGTGCCTGTGCATGGATATTGTTGTACCACAGAATTAAACATTCTAGTTTTTAGTGCGTTACGACGTTGTATTATTATTTCATGTTGATTTCAGTATCATTGATATCACATGTATAGTATACTGGCCATATTGAAAAAGTCAGCTTCTTTCGAGAACGTCTTGATGATATAATATTTTGCATATACCATAAGCATTTAATGCACACAGACAAGTGTAAAATTCATATTATTCTATATGTAAGTTAATATTAGTTGTCATTTTTGGAACTAACAGATACCTTAATTCCCGAAATAACTGGTTTGCTCAAATTATTATTATTATTATTATTGTTATTATTATTATTATTATTATTATTATTATTATTATTATTATTATTATTATTATTATTATTATTATTATTATTATTGCATCTGCTCTATTTATGTTGTACAGTATTTTCTTATTAGACTCACACAGGATGTGATTGAGATACATGGAAATTCTGGGTTTACTTTTCTGGGTCAATTACTACAAGAAAATAACACAGAGGAAGACATAGAGACGATATATATATATAGTCCAATATGTATATATATATATATATATATATATATATATATATATATATATATATATATATATATATATATATATATATATATATATATATATATATATATATATATATATATATATATATATATATATATATATATATATATATATATATATATATATATATATATATATATATATATATATATATATATATATATATACATATATATATATATATATATATATATATATATATATATATATATATATATATATATATATATATATATATATATATATATATATATATATATATATATATATATATATATATATATATATATATATATATATATATATATATATATATATATATATATATATATATATATATATATATATATATATATATATATATATATATATATATATATATAATCACTATCACTTTTGTACATGATTCATTTACCACACATTACCAGAGGTAAAAAATAAGAGACGGGGTGTAGGTCCTGACCGGTTTCGACTTTATTTCCAAGCCATTGACGAAGGACTGATACAGAGTATAAGAAGTCACAAATATATATACTACAGGAACAGTACTGACGAACATACACAATCGTTAGAGACTATGTATCCACCCACCGGCTGGTGTCGAGGTAGGAGTGGCCTTCAAAACTCATTTGGCTAAAAATCACAATATACTCTCAGGGAACAATACTGATAAACATACCGACCTTAGGCGACCTCAGATCCAAACCTGACAGGCGTCATGGAGGCGGAATTTGGAAACTCATTAGCACTACTGCCCCTGTACTGTGTTTACAAATATGATAATCCTATATTCATACACCTCTACTGCCTGCCTTAAAATTTAAACAATTTACAAATTTCTTTTGATATTAAAGGATCAAGTTTATACATTCCTTGGCTGATATTCATATTATGGTTGTAACTTTTATAAAGCTAGATACAATGATATTCCTTTCCAGTGCATTATTAAAATATACAGTCCTTTTTGCCCCTTCCCAGTTCATAGCATGATTGTTCTCACTAACATGTACAAAAATACCACTGTTCCCCTGTGCATTTCTCACACATTTCTTATGCTGGTCAATTCTTTTTTCCAGTGCTTTCCCCATTTGGCCAATATAAAAGTTGTCTTCAAGACTTACATGGAATTTTATATACACACCCTTTAGTATTGTCAGGGGAGTTCTGATAGCACATTTTTCATTGTTTATTGTTCTTAAATGCGACATTAATACTTCAGAATTCTTAAGAAGACAGGGGATATCTTTCATATTATTATAATAAGGCAGTACAAGCAATTTTTTTGTGTTGTAAGGTTCTTTTTGGTTTTGATACATAGTCTTTTTTGCTGCTTCAAATGTACTGTTTAATACACTGTCAGGATATTTCAATTTCTTGCCTGCATTCCTAATCTTATCTATTTCCTCATCAATATATTCAGGGCTACATACCCGTAATGCTCTTAAAAATATAGATGAAAACACTGATTTTTTAACCTTATTGCTTTGTCCATAAAAGAAATGCACATAGGAAGAAATATTAGTGGGTTTTCTATACACACTACATTTAAACCCACTACTATTTCTTCGTATGAGGACATCCAAAAAGGGTAAGCACCCATCATTTTCCATTTCCATAGTGAATGTAATTGACGGTACTATTTGATTTAACTTGGCAAAAAAGTAATTTACATCTTGGTTCCCTGGCCATACACAAATTATGTCGTCATCATACCTGAACCATGTTATATTGCGTGGAATTATGTTGGTTAATATTTTCTTTAAAAAAAATTCCATATATAAGTTACTTAACACCGGGGTTAGAGGGTTTCCCATTGCCATACCAAAATTTTGTGAGTAAAATTTACCATTAAATTCAAATTTACATTCTTTCACACATAATTTAATCAGTTCAATTAAAGTACTTTTTGAAAATGGGATATCCAGCTGTGTGTTCTCTAACAATTCAGATAAAAACGCCATCAGATCATCAATTGGCACCTTTGCAAACAGTGATACTACATCAAAACTTACAAGCCTGGATTCACTATTAATCTGTACACTATTTAGTTTGTTTATCAGGTCCAAATTATTCGTGATATTAGCATTTGAGATGGTACCTACTAATGGATTGAGAATTTCTACTAGGTTCTTCACTAGCTTGTAAGATGCGGAACCAACTGAACTGATAATTGGCCTGGCAGGAAAGTTTGTTTTGTGAGTTTTTATTGTACCATACATGTATGGTAGCGATGGAGAGGTCACACACAACTTCTTTATAAGACATTCGTTACCTTTTAATAGGTTTTTCACTTTCCTTTTGGAACCACTGTTCACATTGTCTAACGGGTTCTCATTTAATTCTTTATATGTGCTATCATCACCCAAAAGATTTTCCATTTTTTCTATGTATTTACTTTTATTTAAAATTACAAGCACTCTTGTAATTTTAAATAAAAGTGAAATGAGATATGCACAGGGGAACAGTGGTATTTTTTAATATGTTAGTGAGAACAATCATGCTATGAACTGGGAAGGGGCAAAAAGGACTGTATATTCTAATAATGCACTGGAAAGGAATATCATTGAATCTAGCTTTATAAAAAAAGTTACAACCATAATATGAATATCAGTCAAGGGATATATAAATTTGATCCTTTAATATCAAAAGAAATTTGTAAATTGTTCAAATTTTAAGCCACACAGTAGAGATGTATGAATATAGGATTATCATATTTGTAAACACAGCACAGGGGCAGTAGTGCTAATGAGTTTCCAAACGCCGCCTCCCTGACACCTGTCGGATGTGGATCTGAGGTCGCCTATAATCGGTATGTTTATCAGTATTGTTCCCTGAGAGTATATTGTGATTTTTAGCCAAATGAGTTTTGAAGGCTACTCCTACCTTGACACCGGCCAGTGGGTGAATGCGTAGTCTCTAACGGTTGTGTATATTCGTCAGTACTGTTCTTGTAGTATATATATTTGTAACTTCTTATACTCTGTATCAGTCCTTCATCAATGGCTTGGAAATAAAGTCGAAACCAGTCAGGACCTTATTTTTCACCTGTGTGTAATGTGATATATATTTATATATATATATATATATATATATATATATATATATATATATATATATATATATATATATATATATATATATATATATATATATATATATATATATATATATATATATATTGTTATGGCCCCAAACCATCAAACATACACAAGTCTCTTAAAATACAAATAAAGTCACTATGACCAAGTCCACAATAGGTGGAATGGCCGCATAAAAAGTTTACAGAGATGGAATCAAGGAGGATAAAGAAAAACTGAGAATAAAACCTTAATATTTAATACAAACTTTTAGAAAGAAATGACCACTGAGCCTCTTACAAAATACATTAAATAAACACAAAAATCGACCACACACTGAAAACATCGAATAACAAACACACTTACACCAAATTAAGACAGACTATGCAATTACACTTTAAAGAGGACCCTGAAAGTAATAGAATGTCGAAAAGTCAGAATAACCTAACTTATTACACACTAAATATTTATCAAAAAATAAATTGCTTCCCTTAAGTGAGCTCTGAACGGTGGTAGTGGCAAACACAGCCTTCAAATCACGGGTCGAGGGAATAATATAATTTCTAGGACCTTACCAAACGTGAAGAGGTCCCTTGGCAAAAACACTGGGCCAAGGGCACAGACAGAAGAAAGAATCACTTTAACGTCGCAAGACGATCAATGGACACGACCGTCAGACAGGTAATCACACCTTACCAGTTGGCAGAGAGGTCCCCATGGCTAAATAACTGGACCAAGGGCGCAGACTGAGAATAATCAATTTCCCAAAGGAGGTCAGCAGCAGCAACTGGAGAAAGACAGATCTCGTAATCCCAAAATAAGTCACGCCCTCACAATGTTAATGGTCAGAAATGCGACTCCAGGTTTCGCGAGACAGCGCCGAATACAGCTCGGACAACACCACACGTGAAAATAAAACAAGCTCATTGTAATTAAAACTATACAACAAGTCAGAAATGTCAGGGAGGAGAAACAGGGTCATAACGTTCCAAAAATAATTACAGCCAAAGCGTCTTATTCAAAACAAATTAATTTATGTTAAATTAAACACATACTGACACCTCCTCACCCAAAAAAAAAAATTTTCCACAAGAAAATTTTCTACAAATATTGAACTTAACTCAAAATTTAAAGAAATATATTAAAATGCTAATATCAAAAGCAAACATAGCAATTCATTTTATATGAAATAAAACAGGGACAATAAGAAAAATTAAAGTCTAATGACAAAACTCAAAAGTGATTAAAATACTATATCACATTGCCAGGAAAAATAGATTAGAGATAGTGGCAAAAAAAATTTGTACCACTTTCAATACAGTCAATAGATATCAAATCTAACTCTTAATACTAAGACTCAAAGCTAATACAAGTAAATAATTTATAGTGACCACGCCAAAAATAACATCAATACCAACATACGAAGAAATATGGTAATATCCCCATGAACTCACAAGTGGAGTGGTGGGCACAGGTTAGCAGAGCACCAATATTAACAAGACTAACCAATTATTAGACTAAACCTAGATAATCGACAACAAAAATATAAATTGACCACAATGGGGCTAGTGATACCTCAACCAAGGTCACCACTCATACACCAGCCCGTAGCACCTAAAAAACGGGTGTGCTGTGCTACAGACCCGTGAGCCCGTGACCAGACTAAATTAATCTGAAAACGCAAATATCAGTTAAACAAAAATAAGGACCAAAGCCTTAATAAATTAACCTTAACTTAGTCTAGGTCACCTCTCATACACCAGCCTGTAGCGCCTAAAAAATGGCTGTGTTGTGCTAGCACGGACCCGTGAGCCGTGACCTATCTAAGCTATGTAAAGAAAGAATTAATGTGGACCATTGGCATAAACAAAGAACAGGGACATAACAGTATATGATTAATGATTTACTACACACTCGTTCATATTGTGGCCCTTCACAACACTTTCCAATAATGCCTCTTTTCACTCCCAGAGAGCGTCCTTACTCAACACTACTTGTTTTTGACTCATTGAGTTTCAAGAGCGTCTTTTCATTACACTTCACTCAGTTTTAGTGCATCTACACTTCAGAGTGTCCTCACATAAACAGGTTTGGGCCTTAAATACACACATCTTTAACGGACATACACAAGACAATGGTAACACCTTAAAATTAACCTGGACATACACAAGACAATGGTAGCACCTTAAAATTAACCTGGACATACACAAGACAATGGTAACACCTTAAAATTAACTCCCACCAACAAAGACGACACCGAAGAAAAACCGGCAAATCACGACATTTAACATCTTAATCTTAAATACTTAATCCTAAATTACTTCATAAACAAAACAAACACCTGACACAACATTATTACAACACACCTGGATACCTGTACATTCAATAAATTTATAGGATTAATCAAATCAATTAATATAAATATATACAAAACAACTTTACAAATAATAATTAACGAAGAACAAAAGGTTTTCTCAAATCAACCTATCGATCAGTCACTGATGCGTGACAGCGCATCAGCGACAACATTTTGCCTGGAATGTGTGAAAAGCTAAAATTCCATTCCTGGAGCAGGAGGCTCCAACGCATCAACCGTTGATTTTTATTCCTAAACCTGTTCAAGAAAATTAACGGATTATGATCCGTTAATATTTTAATCGAGTCCTGTAGAGGATAAATACACCTGAAAATGATTAACAGCTAAAATTAATCCCAAAGTCTCTTTCCCTACAGTCGAGTATTTCCATTGTGCCGGGGATAACTTTTTGGAGAAATAGGCAACAGGATGAGATACTCCATGAGCATCTTCCTGCAACAAAACTGCTCCAACCCCAACATCACTCGCATCAGTAGCAAGCGAAAAGGAACGTCAAAATCAGGGCCTTTCAATATAGGGAAATTCATTAGGACCTGCTTTAATTTTTCAAAGGCATTTGGGCATCATTAGTCCATACAAACGTCACATTCTTACGTAATAAATTAGTCAGGGGCTCAGCGATATCAGAAAAATTCTTAACAAATCTACGATAATGCCCTACTAAACCAAGGAATTTTCTGACATCCCTGCGACACTTCAGTATTTCAATATGCTAATAGAGTCTACGTTTGCCTGTTTTGGAGCCACTTTCCCAAATCCTACTTCGTGACCCAAATACACAACCTTTGCTTTGGCAAACTCACTCTTTTAGGTTTATAACCAAACCAGCTTTCCTAAGTACCTGAAATAAGGCCTTAATACGTTTAAGATGAGTGTCCCAGTCATCACTATAAATCACAATATCATCAATATAAACAACACACCCTCTAAACCTTAAACCAAAGTATTCATTAACCTTTGAAAGGTAGCAGCAGCATTCTTCATCCCAAAAGGCATAACTTTACACTGGTAGTCCTCGCTGCGTTAAATAACCCGTGCCCGTTTGGACAAAAGCAATACCCTTTAACAAATCAAATTTTGTTATATATTTTGAATTCCCTATCCTGTTGATACAGTCCTCTATCCTGGGTAAAGGATAACAATCAGGTTTAGTGACCTCGTTCACTTTACGATAATCAAAACAAAGCCTAAAATCGCCATCGTTTCTTTATCAAAACAACAGGTGAAGACCACGGACTGTTGCTGGGTTCAATCAAACCCAATGATTCGTAACATATAATCAACCTCTTTATCCACAACATCATTTTTAAATGGATTTAACCTGTAAGGAGATTGTTTTACCGGAGTAGCATTACCTACATCCACATCATGTTCAAGAACGGAGTGGTTTGACCTGGAACATCCGAAAATAATTCCATATAATTACAAACTAATTTTTTAAACTTCCCTGTTTACTAATATTCAAATGAGAAACCATTTCTGAAAAATTTTCTAAAGAATATTCATTATCATGAAAGCCATTCAATTCCATTCAAAACAATCATCATCAACATTTTGACGTCTGGAAAAGAAAAGAATTAATGGTTATTACACTTTGTAGTAACCAATTAATCCCCAATGGAATAACTTTCACACGACCTTTATATGCTTTTAACATATTTATGTGACACAGCTGATACGGTCTCCTCCTTTCAGGGTTTCAACTAAATAATTAACACCACTAAATTTCTTCAAAATTTTCCATGGACCTGAAAATGAAGCTTTAAAGGGTTTCCTGGAATGGGCAATAGAACCAACACATTATCGCCACCGCAAAAGTCCCTGTTTTAGTCTTTCTGTCAAAAAAGTATTTCATTTTCTTTTACTACACAATAAATTTTCACCAGCAAACTTCCAAGCCTTCGTTAATTTATCACCCAAATTACTAACGTAATCTAATAAATTTATATCAGGACGTCCCCCTCCCACGATTCTTTGAACAACATCCAATGGACCTTTGAACACAATGACCAAAAATAAGGCTGAAAGGAGAAAAACCTAAAGATTGACTGGGGCACTGAACGGAAATGCAAATAATAAATAAGGTAGTTCCTTATTCCATTCAGAACCATTAACCAAACAATTTTTTTATCATAGATTTCATGGTTTGATGAAATCGTTCCAGAGCTCCTTTTGACTTTCAGGATGATAATGGAGAAGAGGTTCACATGTTTAATATTTAACTCAGCCATTTTATCCTAAATAATTTACTCACAAAATTAGAACCACAATCGGACTGAATTTCTTTGGGCATCCCAAACCTGGTGAAAAATTCAATTAATACATCAACAATTTTAATACTTTTTACATTTCGTAGTGGTATTGCCTCAGGATATCGAGACATCTTATCCATAATAGTAAAATATATTAATTGCCACTACGAGTTTTTGGTAATGGACCAACCACGTCAATAATACCTCTCCAAACGGTTCAGAAACAACAAGAATAGGATGTAATGGGCGCTTTTGATATTGTCTGATTTGGTTTCCCGACCTTTTGACAGACATCACAACTATTTACAAATTTTTAACATCATCTTTCATCTTAGGCCAAAAATAACTTTCACACAATTTACCAGAAGTTTTAAAAACACCAAAATGACCAGCCAAGCCATTTTCATGAGCCAATGATCATTAAATCATTTCGATAAACAAAAGGAACCATAATCTGTTTTAAAATTTCACAATCAATATTATTAGCATCCAAAGGTCTACTTATTCTATACAAAATATTATTAATTATTTTAAATTAGGGACAGTCAAATCAGTACATTTTGCCAGACTCAACTGGGAGGTCTTTAAAATCTGCTTTTTGAGCCTTAATAAGTTCTTCAACAGTCCAATTAAGTTTATTATCCAAAATATCACTATCTACAACTAAACTGTCACTACGATCTAAACTACTCAAATCAACATCAACTTGACTCTGCAGAGTCAACTACTAGACCCAGAACGAGTGACTACAGATATTTCATTATCAGGAATTTATTAATATGGGGGAAAGTTTTATTTATTAGGGCAACATCATTCCCTAAAACAAAATCCACATCTTTAATAGGAAATTTATCAAAAATGGCCAATTTTAAATAACCTGAAAAGGAAGGGCATGATAAATAAAAACTCTCAAATAGGTAAGACCTGACCGTATCTGGAAAGTCACTTAACAAAACATATTCCTTCTTCGAACATTCAAAATCATTAGGCAAAGATTCTCAAAGAATTAAAGATTGAGCAGCCCCAGTGTCACGCAAAATTTTAACCTTTCTTTGCTCAGTCGAATTCGTGGACGAGACAAAACCACAGACAAAAATTTCTGAAATGGTTCCAGTGACTTATTGCCTAGTCATTGATTATTGGTTCTCAGCCACCACTCGTTCTCTTTCCTACGAATGGCCATTACCGGTCGTCATTCGGTCCTTTGTGACCTTTTAAATGCATAACACATGCTCTTGACGTGTCCCTTCTTATGACAGAAGAAACAAGTCAAAGTTTCAACTTCTCAGGGTTATCTGTGGTCTGCCTTCTATTAGCTGTTGAGAAAAACAGGATTATTACCGAGAACCATAATTAACATTAGGCCTGTTATTACCATGTTCTATTAAAATTATTACTCCTCCTAACTCTAGCCCAACCAGATTTCTCATTTCTAGTTACCTCCCCTATCACATTTTTATGAGAGAGGAGGTACTCATCACTAGCAATAGCCACCTCCTGCAAAGTTTCTAATTTTAACTCTTCGAGGTGCACCTTCACCTTGTTAGGCACGGACCTTTTAAACTCCTCAACCAAAATCAATTCTTTTAATTTCTCAAAGTCTGTCACCTCCTTAGACTTGAACCAGTCACCAGCAAACTGCTCTTTGCCCTGGCGAACTCTACAAAAGTCTGCCCTCTTTCCTTCTGTAAATTCCTGAAGCGTTGCCTGTACGCTTCAGGTACCAACTCGTAAGCCTTCAAAACTATGGCCTTGACAGAATCATAATCTGAGGACAGATCTTCGTCCAAGGTAACGTAAACTTTCTGGGCCTTACCCAACAATTTACTCTGAATAAGGGTGGTCCAATACTCCTGGGGCCACTCCAACCTTGTGGCCATCCTCTCAAAAGAAACAAAAAACTCTGCAATGTTGACTTCCTGAAAATTTGGGACTAACTTTAAGGTTCAGTTAAATTAATACAAGGCATTGCAGACCTATGTTGGGAAGAAGAAGAACCCTATTACTCAATGCTTGCATGGCAAGTTCATGCTGTCTCTCTTTCTCTCTCTCCTCTGCCTTCAACCTTTGGAGATCTAAATTTCCATTCTTTTAATGCGATTTGTTTCTCCAAAAATTTCTACTGACAAAACCTCTTTCCACCTGCTCCAGTCTCTGGTTTACCTTCTGCCTTCATCACCGTTTTAACCTTTTCATAAATTTGTAACAACAATAAAGCCCTTCCTAACAGATACAGGGTTTTCAATTCAAAAATTCGCTACACACTCCAAATCAGGCTTATTCAATTCTGCTGCCTATCTTGCCACCCCTCTCCACTCAAGAGCCAGGATATTCACATCAATAGTAAATTAATTGATCAGAATAAATACATAAAATCACAAAAAATTTACCCAAACAAACAAAGGTGAAAATACACTGAAACCAAAAACCCCAAGAATCAATCCTACCACGGTGAATAAAAAATTGAATAAACACTGTCAACACAAAAATTTGGAAAGACAGTTCTCCACTACACTATAAATACCTTAAATTCCACTCTAATGTATTCACAGACAAGACAGGAGTCCATAAATCCTGGGAATCGTACCATAATTAAATGTGAAAGACCAAAACTATCAAAGATAAACACTGCTAAAAATGCAATTAAATTTAATACACCAAGTTGCACAAAGAAGTAACACCTGAACCTCAAAATTACAAAGATTAAATGAAACCAAACATAAACTAAAAACTACACTTAAAATTAAATTTAGACCACAAACTTTTTAGAAAAAATGACCAGGAGGGTCCAGAAAATACAAAAATCAAAACATAGAAAATCTACCATGATGCAAACTAAATTTAATATACAAACACACATTAATTCCTCCCAAATTAAGAGGAGAATCTCCAATTACACTTTAAAAGATCCAGGGCAGATGAGGAAGTAATAGAATGAGTCGAAATGTCAGCAATAACCGTGATCACAATTATTAATTAATAGATAAATATTTATCAAAAAAAAGGTCCCACCGACAGTGATACTGAATCAGTGGTGCTGAATAAATGGCAGCAAAATCCTTCAACTGCAGGGCGAGATGAATAAAATAATCAGGCTCTAGGACCTTAAGCAAACAATAAAAATCAGCAGCAAAACACTGGAAAGCCAGGGCTCCAGACAGAAGATCCAGAAACAGACTTTAACGTCTCCAACAGACAATCAACCAACGGCTGTCCGCACGGGGAGATAATCACACACTTACCAGACCATGAAAGAAAAACAATGGTTAAATATGCTAAACAAGGGCCAGACTGAGGAGAAAAAGAATAATGAATTCTCAATGGAGGTTAAACAGATATTTAAACTATAAAAAATTCAAAGTAATTATCTAAATCCCAAAATAAAGTCACGCCCTGACAATGTTAATGGTCCAGAAACGATATAGACCTATACAAGACAGCGCCGAATACAGCTCCAGCCAAAACCACACGTGAAAATAAATATCAAGCTCATTGTAATTATGCCTTAGGAAACTATACAAGTCAAGAAATGTCATTGACAAGTAGGAAACAGGTTTGATTCCTGGTTGGGAAAAATAATTACAGCCAAAGTGACTTATTCAAAACAAATTAATTTATGTTAAATTAAACACATACTGACAATATACATATATATAACCAGAAATTAAATATAAAAAGACTGATAAACAATACAGCATAACAAATTAATTTTTGTGGACACAAAATACATTGAATGAAGCATAAATAAAGGAAGATTCAACAGTGAAATAAAAATTAATCTTAAAAAAACAGATAATTAAAGTTAATAGTAGTTAAAAAGACGCCTTGTCTCAACGAAGTTCAGTTGCTGTATGGAAAATGCACCGAAAGTAAACAAGAAGGGCGTGGTTTAAACTATGTACAAGGGAACAGATGAAGACTGGTTGTTTAAGGTGAGAACTAGTTTCCTTATGGCTAGAGATTCTCCTAAGTGAGGTAAAAAAAGAGGTGTCATCCATATAAGGAAATCGTATATAGAACTTGAGTTTATGGGCCAAATATATTGTTGTTGGAGGATAAAACTAAATATCCAGCATTTTCCTGACATATTTCATAAGGAATCCTTGAGGATAAGAATTTGATTTAAAATAAAAAGAATTATAATTTCTTTGTGGAAAAGACTCCATGAGAACTTAATGTGTCATAGCTCTGTAAAGGGTTAGTACAAAATAAATCCTAATATTAAAATTGATATAAAGAAAATGATAAAAGTTAAGACCTAAGGCATTTAAATAGTAGCCTTTTAAAAAATTTTTATGTGAAAACGGTCGTCATTTGACGGATGACAATCGTATCTAAGAAATTTTTAACTGGTTATTGTTTTCCAATTTTTGTAAATTTAATGTTGGAATGTAAAGAACTGGCATACTGTAAAATGAACGAATGTTTGCTGTGCAAATGGTCCTTAAAAAAAGAAAAGTGCCAATCTTCCACATATCGGCGATAGAATAAGGGTTTAAAAGAAGAGGGACAACTGTCCAGCAGCTCTCTCAATTTTGTGCATAAAAATATTAGCGAATGTGCAACTCAATGGGTTATCCATGCCCACACCCTCAACTTGCAGTATACCTCATCATTAAAAACAAAGGCAGCGTCCCTTCAATACAACTCTAAAAAATGTCTAAAAATCAGGCTAAAATGAAAGATAAAACCAACATTCATTCTCAGTGACTAAATTAATTTTGTTAAAACGTAAGACAATTGTTTAAAGCACCGGTAAAGTAAATAAAGATTCTAAATAAAAGCTAATAACATGACTAAATCGGAATCCTGACATAAAATGCTGTTTTTAAATTCTTAGGAATTGAGAAAGACTAAGTTCATTATTAAAAAATCTTTCCAATAAAGAGATTAGGTATTTAGCAATTTTATAGCCAGGCGTGGTATAAGACAAAATTTCAAATGGCCTCAATGTTAGAACATTTTCTTATGTATTTTCACCCTGTAGAAACTAATGCCCATACATGACACCAAAAGAGGAGCCAGTGACGAAAAAGCTCGTAGTAAGTAGCCTGATTTATTGTATGCTTGTCCTTTGGGGCTTTTATAAACGGTTGATTTTGTCCTCATCTCTAAAAATGAGTTAAAAATCTAACTTCATCAACAGCCGGAAATTTAGAGTCATCCAATAAAATATTTTGCATCTTATGAAATCGTAATAGAACTTGCTTAGAATAAATGTATTTACCATCATCTGGTTTTGAAAAATCAGGTCTTCCTTTTTACATAATTTAAAGAAAGCGTGTTTTAAATCTTCTTTATAAAAATAAGCCCATCTAGTTTTCAGTTTTTTTAGTTTAAAAAGCTCATAGGTCGGTTTGAAATTTGGTGCATATTTGCATTGGAGCAGGTAGACAATGAATTTAAGTTTAAAATTAAAAAACAAAAACAAAAATGCAGTTAATATTCATAGCTATTCCTCAACAGTACAAACCAGAAGGCGTAGAAGAAGACTGCATGAAACATAAGTCACTCTATTCTTACTGCGACGTTTCGAGACCAATGTTTCATCATCCAGGGTGTGGGCCTGGGTGATCCATTGGGTTGCACATTCGCTAATATTTTTATGCACAAATTTGAGAGAGCTGCTGGACAGTTGTCCCTCTTCTTTTAAACCCTTATTCTATCGCCGATATGTGGATGGCACTTTTCTTCTTTTTAAGGACCATTTGCAATGTGATTCGTTCTTACAGTATGCCAATTCTTTACATTCCAACATTAAATTTACATATGAATTAGAAAACAATAACCTACTACCTTTCTAAGATATGATTGCCACCCGTCATGACGACAGTTTTCACACAGGTATTTTTCAAAAGGCTACTTTCACATGCCTTTGTCTTAACTTTTATCATTTTTGTTTTATCAACTTTAAATTAGATTGTTTGTCTACCCTCCTCCACAGAGCCATGACACTAATTTCTGATTGGAGTCTTTTCCACAAAGAAATTGGAATTCTTTACGATTATTTTAAATCAAATTCTTATCCTCCTAATCTCCTCTTTTGAAATATGTCAGGAAAACGCTGGATATTTAATTTCATCCTCCAGCAGCAATGCATTTGGCCCATAAACTCAAGTTTTATATACGATTTCTTATATGGATGACACCTCTTTTTTACCTCATTTAAGAAGAGTTTCGATTAATTATTTTCAGACTGTTGATGTCAAGTTTGTCTTAAGAACCCTAGGACTATTGGTGGTATGTTGCGTCATAAAGAGATTACCTCCTTTGATGCAATCCGGCGTTGTGTATATTTATGCTTGTTGCCGACGCAATAGGCAGACTTACGTTGGTAACACGCGTCGCCGGCTTAAGGTGAGATGTGATGCACGGGCATTATTTTCCGTACAGGGTGTAAACTATCCAACCCAGAACTATCTAATATTAGGAATCATGTGAAATTTTGCAAAAATAATATAAATTATTATAAGGATTTCAAGATATAATTATCAAGTCCATATGAACACCACCTTTCAATAATAAAATCTTAGCAATAAAGAAACTAGTTCCCACCTCAAACAACCGGTCTTCATCTGTTCCCTTGTACATAGCTTAAACCACGCCCTTCTTGTTGTTTACTGTCGGTGCATTTTCCATACAGCAGTTGGACTTCGTTGAGACAAGGTGTATTTTTAACTACTCTTAACTTTAATTGTGTGCGTGTTGTTTTTAGAGTATTTTTTATTTCAATGTTGCATCTTGGTTTGTTTATGCTTTATTCAGTGTGTTTTGCGTGTCAAAAAAAAATTATGCTATATTGTTTATTTATTTTTCTTATCTCTCATTTTAGCCTAGATGATGAGACACTAGTCTCGAAATGTCGCAGCAACAAAAAAGTGACTTATGTTTCATGCTGTCTTCTTCTACGCCATCTGGTTTGTGCTGCTGAGGAATAGCCTTACCGTCACGTTGAATTGAGAGAGAGAGAGAGAGAGAGAGAGAGAGAGAGAGAGAGAGAGAGGTCAGTTAAGTTTAAAATTCTTCCAGAATTCATGCAGACCACATAATCGATTCTAGGAGTCAGCTACTACAGAATCATCTCTTTCAGTCTGCTTTAATGCTAGCTTTAGAAATGTGTTTTCGATGGCATCGGAATTCCAAGACCCTTGGGAAATATTCATGTCATACCTTCATAAAATATAGGTGGATTCCATCATTTAGCCTTTGAAATAATAGTTGGTGGTAATAACGTGAGACTCCAGTTGAGACAAGTATTTGAATTATATATACGATTGAGAATAGCAGAATTTTGGTATCTGTTTCTGACGGAATGTTTATGTTTGGTAATTCCCTGAGAAAAAGGTGTTCCAGTATATCCTATATGAGATTTTTTAATGTCAAGTCAAAGGGTTTCGTTGAAAATGGTGGCCTTGGGATTTGGTTTTCAGTGAACATTAAATGTCACTTTAAGATTGGCTTAGCCTTTCAATGTTGTCTAAGGGCGTGCTTTTGATTTTATGACCAACTTTTCAATGTTTTGTTAAATAAGTAAAAAAGATAAATGAATTTTGAAACACTTTCTGAAATTTTCTCAATATAATATATATATTCAGAAAGCTACAAACGATAATATCCAATTTCTACCTTGAAAATAATATAAAGGACTTTGTAGCTTCTGATTGTATATGAATTGATGTATAAATAGTCATATATATATAAATATATATATATATATATATATATATATATATATATATATATAATATATATATATATATATATATATATATATATATATATATACAGACACACACATACTGTATGTGTGTGAGTGTCACTGAAACAGGTGTAAGTACTACCAAGGTTTAATAAATTCGCATTTAAATTGTAAGTGTGACTGAATATTTATGTATATAAAGAGGCCTCATAGTTATATATGGAAAAAACATAATTAGTCTAGTGTCACAAGCATGCAAATCAGCTATCATGGTATGGATGGGTTGGAATCGATTCTAAGTGCCGATTCTGAATTTGACAGTATATTGACGGCAGATTCAATATCAACGCGTATCTCTTTTGATAACCAGATAGCAAAAGTCGACCGTTCATCGTCGTTACTAAGCCAAAGGCAGTGCACAGCCAATCATGGATTATAACTTCATTTGGATTGTAAGTTATTGCCAAAGATATGGGGAATTAAATAATAAACGATATTTGGGCTTAACATCTTAATACATGCATATAACCCTATTATATAATATATACATATAAATATATATAAATATATATATATATATATATATATATATATATATATATATATATATATATATATATATATATATATATATATATATATATATATATATATATAAATAAATATATATATATATATATATAGATAAATATAAATAAATAATATATATAAATAAAATATATAAAAAAAAGTATAATAAAATAAATAAATATATAAAAATAATTATATATAAATATATACGACAATTATAAAAATGCATAATAAATAAAAATAAATATATAAAAAAAATTAAAAAAAAAAATCACATAAAAACATCATATATATAAATTATAAAACAAAATAAAATAAAAATAGGTACACCAATATATATAAATATTTAGCAATAATAAGATAAAATAAAAATAAAGGAATAATTAAGAAATGACGGGAGAATAAAAATAAATATATAAATTATATAAATAACATATATCCAAACAGAGGTTGTCTCGATTCAAATTGGGTAAATAAGGCTAAATAAAATAGATTAAATAAATATATTACATAACGTTTATTATGTCCTAAATTATAGAAAAATTTTTATAAATATTTTCAGCTGCAGTGATTAAAAATTTCTTATAAAAATGGTCTAAAAAAAAGTTTAAATATAAATTATAAAACAAAAAATAAATGTGGGGAATAGGTATAAAAATAACCTAAACAGTAGAGTAAATCCAAGACATAAATCCTGAAAACGACAGGTATATAAATAAAGAGAGGTCATAGACTTTAAAAACAAACACAAGGTTAAGCAATAAATAACAATTGAATAAGGTTGTTTGAGTATTTACGACTGGCCATGGGACAGTCTCTTTATATTTAAAGATTTGGATCTTTAAGGTCATTTTAGTTTCGGGCTTGTCCAAAATAGAAAATCTTTATAATTAAGAGGGCATTATGCACATTTTAGACATGATTTGTTAAATAAAGTGGTCTAGATTAACAAATATAATCCAGTTCTAAAAAAATAAAAACCATTGAGAATCTAAATAAATAAAATAAGGATGGGTCTAATAAGAATTAATACCATCACATCCTGAAAACGACAGGTATATGTATGTACGAGAGGTCATAGACTTTTATCCTTCTCGTGGTCAGGTCAGCAATGCGACATCCTTGTGATTAAGGTAACTTGGGTTCACTTCCCACGACTGGCCATCACAGTCTCTTCAATTTCTTCCGTTTGGATCTTTCGGCTAAATAGTTACAAGCATATCCAAAAAGAGCGAAGAAATCGAGAAGTTAAGAGGGCATAAAATAAGCTATTAGAATTACATATGTGTCTGGTAAAAGTGACCAGTAGATTCTAATATATATTTCAGTCTTAAAAGCAATAAAAACGATTGCCCACTTGGCTACGATGGTAGGATGGGTCTATTCCAGCTCTTAATAAATATATCTAAAATGACAGGTATATGTATGTATGAGAGGTCATAGAATAAATTATCCTCTCGTGGTCAGGTAAGCAAGGCGACAAAAACGTGATTAAGGTAACGTGGGTTCGCTTCCCGAGACCGGCCATCACAGTCTCTTCAATTTCTTCCGTTTTGATCTTTAATTCGTAGTTACAAGCATATCCAAAAAAGCGAAGAATTCGAGAAATTAAGAGGGCATTGTGGCTATTAGAATTACATATGTGTCTGGTAAAAGTGACCAGTAGATTCTACATATATATTTCAGTCTAAAAAGCAATAAAAACGATTGCCCACTTGGCTACGATGGGTGAGGATGGGTCTATTCCAGCTCTAATAAATATATCTGAAAAACGACAGGTATATGTATAAAAAAGAGGTCATAGACTTTTATCCTTCTCGTAATCAGGTAAATAAGGCGACATCCTTGTGAATAAGGTAACGTGGGTTAGCTTAAATGAAAATAAATCACAGTCTCTTTAATTTCTTCCGTTTGGATCTTTTTGCTTCGTAAGTTACAAGCATATCCAAAAAGCGCGAAGAATAAGAAGTTAAGATGGCATATATATATATATATATATATATATATATATATATATATATAAAAATAAATAATATATATAGATATATATTTATAATTTAACTATATATTCTTTCACTGGAAATGACTGTGAAATAACAGAAAGATTCGGAGAATCGAGGTGAAACGGTGATGACTAATCTTCTCAAAGGATGTTTATACATCCTACTGATAGCGCTGTTTAATAATTTGTTTAGACAAAAAAATGGAAGTGGAATTGAAGCATTTTTTTATTTTACCTGGGAAAAGAAAAACAAATCTGACTAAATAACCAAAAACCCCTGACACATGAAAGAATGACGACGAAGGGAAACCTATTAATTTGTACAATGAGTTGGCTTCTTTTATTAAACCAAAATAATTTTCAGGCAACTGAGTCATTCTACATTTATTAGATTAACTTCAAGTATTTGCGCGCTCTGGATTGCCTAACTACAAAAACGCGAACTAAATATGAGAAGAAATGATGATGCAATTCATCGCATATTGTATTTATAGTCCGCCAAACAAAATGATGGAGTGCATTATAAATAGATGCATTGGAAAATTTCTTCGGATGAGCAAACATGGCGATGTGATATTCATGGAGAGCAGGTTCTGTAGGTTCCGTAAAATTTGCTCCAAATACGAGTGTTCTTCAGACCCGAAATATATTCCGAACCAATTAACTTCTAAGCACCTTGCCTAGGTTTGTTCAAACGTTTTGTTACTATTATATGTAAGTCCATATATGAAATGAAATCCATGATAACGAACTATATGTATAAAAATTTAAAATCTTACATCTGTAAATGACTTATATATACTGTGTTGTATAAATGAATTTATGTACGCAAATACTTAACAAGAAAGATACAGAATGCAGTCATAAGAATGAATAAAAAACCAAAAATTTCCTGAAAAAGAAATGATAAATATTATGACAGGAAGAATAAAAAAAAAAATCACAATTTAAAGATGCAATTTCTCTTTTACGGAGCTTGGCATGCAAGAATTGACGCAATATTAAATAATATTTATCCGAGCTGGAACCACAATGAAATTATTTAGTGAGAGATGAAGTATGGTTGGGTTTCTCAATATACGTCCCACACGATATACGATATACCTAAACGTTTGACTGCTCATTTGTATTTTAGTCCAGGCCGGTCGATACTGGATCGTTGAAATGTTTTGTGATACTTCAAATGGCGAATGGAAAGATTCGAATTCTCTAAAAGTAATTAAGAATGAAGTTAGCCAAAATGTAACACGGAATGATCCTCTCGACAAATTACTCTGAAGTCATTATAACGAAAAAAAAAAAAAATGATCCTCGTTAAATATATAAATGGAAGAACCGAGACAACTCGGAGGGAACAAGTTCAGGATAACAAATGACAAGCGAATTCCAAGTCATATTCAGACCTGACTGGAAATGGAATTGAAATGCCAAGAGGGATTCTGTCTCGGATGATAGAGCGTATTCATGGATTGATGTTTTCAGTAAAAGAAACTGTAATAAAAAAAATTCAGTTAATTTAAACAATGCACGCATGAGAGAGAATACGGCAGTCATTTCTCTAAATACTCTGAATTCTAATTAATAATTTAAGACGTGGATCTTCAAAAAAATAAGGATAGAAAAAAAAAATGTGATTTCCCAACAAACGCGGAAAAGAAAAAGGCAATTCTTTCCTGAACAAATAAAGGATTTAATTAAAGCAGAATAACGGTGGCAGAAATTCGAAGTGGAGGAGATGAGAAGAGATCAAATTAAAGAAATAGGGAAGCAAAATATGCAGTGGAGAAAATATAAAGGCACATCTAATTTAAGAAATACAACACACAATTTGACGTCTACAAATATCGAATTGCAGTGAAGGAGACCAAATTTTCATGAAAAAGAGATTGGCGGGAAAAGAAAATGAAAAACAGAAAGCAAAATGAAAAGACCCTTTATACCTTGGAACAAAATTAATTTGAATTTACTCTTGGCTAGATTTTCGAGATGGTTGCTGTTGAAATACAGAAATACGTATGTTATTTTTTACAGGAACAGTAAACACCTATGAAAAGTAAGTTAAGTTAAGCACTAGAATTGAAGCAAGTAATCTGTACATCATTTTGTATTTATGACGGAATCATTTATTAAAGAAAAAACAAAAAAAAATTATAATGGAATTCAACTTCATTATTGATCATTAAACAGTTTTCACAGTCGATAACAGTAAAAGCTAAATAAAAGAGAAAACCAAGAGTCATATATGTTTTAGTTAGTGGATATTAACTGCAGTTCCTTATCATGCATGCCTGACAATCAACTTTTAATTTTGAACTATGTAAAATGCAAAAAAAAAAAAAAAAAATCTTTTACATTATTCATTCTCTGGTCAATTCAAGACTTAGGGTCATGCCTGTAACCTATACCCTTAAAATTTTTGGTGACATAACACTTAATGAAATCTTGTTAATAAGCTAAAATATAGATTCATATTTAGATTTTCAATTTGCTATTTGCTTATTTTAATAATTTTTACTATCGACAAAAATTCTTTAATTTTTACTGAAATATTACCTTGATTTTACCATATAACTGAAATTGGAACATAATAACTTACGATATTTTTTTTCTATTTTTGAAGTTCCATTATTTCAACCATCACTTTAAACGAGATTTATATTATTCTTCTCTAACCTTCCTATATCTGAATTTGTTTCAATAGTACCTGGCTGTACCATATTCTGAAACTATCAACCTTTCCAGTGCACCTATATTTCTGAGAAAGATGACTATTGTTCCAAAGCCATCAAGCCCTCCAAAACTATTATATTTCTTTTCCCCCCACTGGAATAATACGACAAACATACGACTAATGCTTGTATCCCGTAATTCCTGGAAATATCTATCATTCGCTCTGTAATTCCATAACTTATTGCAGTACCTTTCTTTTCTCCCCCCGCTTTTTTTTTTTAGAACCAAGTGCCAAATTATTAATGATGTTCCTCTGGAATTCCTTGGGTAAATATAACTGCTGGTAATGGATTTGTATTAGTTCGACTTCCCAATAAACGCGGAGTCGGATATACTTTTCTTTAGCTTAAATTGAAAGCTTCTGTCATTTGGAGACCTCCTCTTTGCTCAAGCATGAACATTCAGATTACCAGGACCTTAACTTCCCACTTACTATTGTTTTAAATTACCAAGTAATGAACGTTCTCTTCTAGTCTTTCATGAATTCAGAAGCAATTTAAACGCCAATTTTATACTGTATCAATCATTTTGTTCACAAGAGGTGGAAGTATTTATACTGATTCTATTTCTTGGAGCTTTGCATTTCTATACAAGTTTTCCTTTCGCTTGAGTTCTTCTGAAATTAGTTATTATATTGCAAGGTTATGCTCTCATCACAAGATTTCAGAATCTGTTACGTTCTTGCTGTTGGCTGCTCATCACTGAAGAATTTGAATTTGTTTATTCAGCGGATTCATTCATAACCATGCACAACAAGACACCCATTCAAGCATATATTAAATATCTTTTTCTTCTTAGCCATTCCTTTTTTGAGGAGTCAAGTTAATGATGAGATTGTCTCGTTTATTTTTAAATGATAAATCAAGAATGAATCATCTCAGTAGAACTCTTATGCGTTATTAGCTGCTTAAAACTATTCATAAGATTCATCAGCAATGTCTCTACAGATCCCAGACACACTGCTTATTTATTCTGTCTCGCATTCGCCACTCACCATACTTACTCGATTTCCTCGCGAAACTTCGGAATTCTCGTGTTCTCTATTACCTCATCACGATCGACTTGCCTCACTGATAAACTGTCACACCTCTACGCGTCTTTGCATTTCACACGCTTACTGCCCTTCTTTCGCCAAAATGGAATCTCTCTAGATGACTCGATATCAATTATGGGGTTAGTAGGAGTTGTATAAATGTTGACTATTACTGACAGACTAAGCGATATCCATTCTAATCTCTCAGAGGTTGCTGAAAAGTAAATTTGTACAACAATGTAAAAACACTATGAAATTAGGAACTTATTTCCTAATACTCAGTTTATACGTATAAATGAGTATAGTTAAGATCACGTGTTTCCCTGGATTATTTAGGTTTTATTGTTGCTCTGATTTATTAATTGTTAAGCTTCTGTGCAAAACCTTCGTTACTCTGGTGTGGGTAACTGGGTTTTTCACCACTTTCATTTTTTAAGTGACTGACAACATAAAGCTGTTTTTTTATGGTGTTTTAGTATCCAAATCTATCATATTTGGTGTCCCACATAGATGACTCAGGGAGTTTTTGTTATGGATTTATTGCAGTCATTCATGCCACAAAGATGAATGAGGGTGCGGCTAGCCTTAACATAGACCTGGAATAAAGCAGTGAGGACTGTGGATGAATTCCATTAAACAAAGGCGTTATTGAAATTTAATCCCTTTATTTTACTACCTTCTCTCAAGGATTCACTTTGCACATATAACACCTTTCTTTAAGTTTTTGAATATCTGACAATAATTGGTTTTAAATTAAACTCCAGTGTGTTTTACAGTGCTTTATAACACAAGATATTCAATAGTCATCCGAAATCTTCGACAATATCTGTCTCAACACCACATAGTTGGATCGTTCGTTCTACTATTATTATAGGAATAATGGTCTCTTGCTCAGGGGTCAGCAAATTTCTGAGGTGATAGCGTAAGAGCAGTTGTTCAAAGTTGCGGTTTCTTTTTTTCCCAAATGGTAATTTTGATTTAGACGATTACCCTTCAAAAGATTGATTTCAACAGGAAACTTCCATTTGCATATGCTTGCGACTCAAGCCCTTAGGTATAGTGGTTTCTTTATAATACACTGGTATCAACATACTGCTGAAGTACAATGTTGTAATGATAACCAGAACCAGAAGATTAATCTTTTTATTGCAATAATAATGTGGAATGCTCCTATGGCAAATTTATGAGTGCTAGTGCTCGTAAGTTTAAGAGTAGCTGTTATTCTATTGTAAGAAATCATAGACATTTATCTTAGTTTTCTGCCTATTTTGTTGTTCTTTTTATTTCAGTTTTACTCATTTGCCTATTTAGCTTGTTTGCACGTCGTTTTATCGTTTCAGTTATGGATGTTTTACTCAGCTGAAGCTTGTTTATAGAGTTAAAAGCCTTTTTATGGTGGTTCCACATAAAACTTTGTTAATGGATCATTACAACATCTTCCGCCATAGTGATTATCGCTCAATGTCCTTACTTCATTTTTATGAAGGCGAGTCCTTAAGCTCATTCTAACTTTTTCTTCCATAACATGACCAACCATTTCTTCGCCTAAAAATTGACTCAGCTCTTCAGTAATTCAAAGTCAAGTGTTACAATGATTCCCATTTTTATATACCAATTAACCTCTTGCTCTATTTTCCTTCCGTACATTGGCATTCATTATTTTACTCTTTCTACCATTTACATTATCTTTTTACATCTTACAAAACATTTCGGTCTCCAGCATCAGCCTATCTAGTTTCTACACCATCACAATCTACGTTATGTCGTCTACCAGTATCCTCCATTCCACTTCCTTTCTTGACCCAAACATTTGCACCTGAATTTCTTATCTTTTCTCTAAATTCTCTGTCTGCTCTGATCATAAAAGTATTAGACAGCTATGGCACAAAATTATTTCTTGAGATAAACCGATTTTTACACCAAACGACTTATATTCATATCTGCATATCTAAAGACAAGCTTCAGGATTATTATAAAATCTTGGTGTGCTTAGTATTTTTTTTTTTTTCACAGTAACCTAACACCTCCATCCGCATAATCTCCCTCATTTCTAATGTATAATTTCTTCATGACCATATATACTGCACATAGCTTTTCCCCTTTACTTCCAAACTCCTTAAACAAGTGTTTCATATCAAGCAACTCTTCATATTTTTTCTTGCGTAGACAACATTACTCTTCACTTTGTCTGCCTTATTTAGTCAATAAAAACTTATCATTTTCCCTATATCCAACGAAACAATTATCTGTCTTGCCCATATCTTCCGCATATAATCCTATTCCTATTCTCTCACCTCGCTCTCTATTCGTCAGATTTATGGACCATTCTGTGCCCTCAGTTTTGCTCAATGTCTGACTCAATGTCTGACCGTGTTCTCCTTTCAACGTCTCCACTCTTTCTCCCCCTCTTCCTCCATAATCATTATAAGTTTTATTAAAGTAATTTCAATCATGTAATCCACATTATTCTGAATCGTTTCCCCAGAAATTCTCATTACAGTGGCAGTTACCGATGGAAGTACCAATAAAAACCAAAGGATAATCAAAGCCATCTCATTATATATCCTTCAGGAGAATGGGTTTGTCCTTTTCGAAAATTTTCACCCCTGAAAATGAAGAATTCTGAGCGTTCGATGAAATTTCCAT
Source organism: Macrobrachium rosenbergii (assembly GCF_040412425.1). Taxonomy (NCBI): domain Eukaryota; kingdom Metazoa; phylum Arthropoda; class Malacostraca; order Decapoda; family Palaemonidae; genus Macrobrachium; species Macrobrachium rosenbergii. The sequence continues at coordinate 7,356,583 of NC_089761.1, forward strand.
ATATTTTCAATAAGTATACATTTCCTGCAATCAGAGAACGGCATTTCTCATCGGCAGACAGGATATTAATCAGTCTTCCCTGAGGCTCATATATTTGAGTCAGTTGGGTCAGAAATTGATTCTGATTAATGGATACGCTTCAAAACAGGTTCCATCCGCACGAAACATGTACGTTAAAAAACAAAGAAATATTTTTCACTTGTATGTTTTCCAAATAAAGACTTTCATGGAAAATTATGATATTTATTAGTAGTCTTAATGTCGATCACACTGACTGTTTTAATTCTATCATAAGATTTTTCTGCGCTCATGTATTCTATATAAACATTTTTCCTGTACTTGCACGCTTTTCACATAATTATCAGTTAAAAAACAGTGTCCACATTCTCTTCTTTACTTAAAACCACATTGCTCTTCCCTTATCAGTCCTTCGGTCGTCTGTTCTTTCTCGCTTAAAATCAAACTATACACCCTCCCTGATATACAAAGAAAGGTGATGCATATATCGATCTTTCACCATTACTTTTCTACAAGGAAACTGTGATTCCTCTCACCCATTATTTGGAACTTCCACTTCGATCATACTTATTTTACAAAAACTTGATCATCCGCTAAGTCACACTATCACTACCATACTGGAGCATCTCACCTGTAATCTTCATTCACTTATTTGACCTCCTTATGTCAAGAACAGTCATGTCCTCACGCATTCTCAGCTGTACACTAACTAATGCCGTTCATCCACTATTTAGCTCTGCTTTTCTTCTCTCTTTCTTACTCAACAAATCTTCAAAATACTCTAATAATTCTGGTATTCCTTCACTGCAGGAAAATTTTCCATTTTCACTTTTTATTCTGAGATCCATGTGTTCATTAACCTTTATTTCTGCGTTTCCTTCACTTTAGAAAAGGTTTTTGTAATCTCAAAAGTTTACTTTGCTCATTTACTTTGGCTACTTGCGGCTTTTCTTTCCCACTTTTCTTGACTACACTATTTCTTCTTTCCAATAATGTCTTTAATCCCTCTTCCTAACTTCTTGTAGTCACAAGCACTTCCTGTTTTCCACAAGACAGGGCTTTCAAATTTTGTACACTACTCATCAACTGCCACTTTCGTGTCTTTAACCACAGCCTAGAGTTCATATACTCTATCCCTGTATGTTCTTCTCACTATACATCTCACCCTTTGTTAAGTGCAACATAACAGTTTCGCTCAACTTTTTATGGACTTATCACTACATGGGACATAAATGAAGAAGCACTTCCTTTCTGCATGGGTATGCATAAATGAAGGCTGTATATTAATAATAATATATATGTATAGTTTATATGTAACTATACTTTTATATGTATATACTATATATATATATATATATATATATATATATATATATATATATATATATATATATATATATATATATATATATATATATATATATATATCTATATCTATATGTATATATATATATATATATATATATATATATATATATATATATATATATATATATATATATATATATATCTCTCTCTTATATATATATATATATATGACTATTTATCACATCACCATAAGTGATTCATATACAATCAGAAAGCTACAAACGTCCTTTAATATCCAATTCACTCTACCTCAGGTAATATATTTTCATATATGTTACCGAAGGGAATTTTAGTTGATAATAAGTCCACCGTCCCGTAGAGGTCGAACCAGCGACGGACGAGGAATCAGGACTGAGTGACACTAACCAGTGCGTACAAAGAGGTATAAGTGAATACCATCTCCCATCAACTCACCCGATCGAACTCAGGTGTTTTTGCGTTTGGAGGCGATATCCACCACCTCTGCCATGTTGACCCCGTGTAGTGCGTTTGTCGCACGTAGCCATAATATGACTATTTATCACATCTGCGTGATTCATATACAATCAGAAAGCTACAAGCGTATTTTTATATTCAATTCCTCCACCTCGGAAGTAATATATTTTCATATATGTTACCGAAGAGGTACAGTTGATAATAAGTCCACCGTCCCATTAGGTCGAACCAGCGACGGACGAGGAATCAGTTACTGGTGACACACTAACCAGTCGGCCACAAAGAGAGGTGTAAGTGAATACCATCTCCATCAACTCACCCGTCGAACTCCAGGTGTTTGCGTTTTGGAGGCGATATCCACCCCCCTCTGCCATGTTGACGGTGTAGTGCGTTTGTCGCACGTAGCCATAATATGACTATTTATCACATCACCGTGATTCATATACAATCAGAAAGCTACAAACGTCCTTTAATATCAATTCACTCTACCTCGAAGCAATATATTTTCATATATATGTTACCGAGGAATTTTAGTTGATAATAAGTCCACCGTCCCATGGGGTCAGACCAGCGACGGACGAAGAATCAGGACTACAGTGACACACTAACCAGTCGGCCACAAAGAGGTATGAAGTGAATACCATCTCCCATCAACTCACCCGTCGAACTCAGGTGTTTTCGCGTTTGGGGCGATATCCACCCAACTCTGCCATGTTGACGTGTAGTGCGTTTGTCCACGTAGCCATATTATGACTATTTATCCCTCCACCGTATTCATATACAATCGAAAGCTACAAACGTCCTTTAATATCAA
>NC_089761.1:7364217-7376717 GCF_040412425.1 Macrobrachium rosenbergii
AAGTGAATAACATCTCCCGTCAACTCACCAGACTTGAAATCAGGTGTTTTACGTTTGACGCACCCTCTGTTGACCCGTGCTGGTTCGTCCCACGGACGCAGCCATATTATGACTACTTAAAAATCACCATGATTCGGTAACAATATGAAAAATATATCAATTTCTACGTGGTAATAGTATTATATTATACGTTTACCGTAGCTTTTTTTTTTCAAGTTGATAAAATCAGCGTCCATATCAGACAGCGACGGACAAACAGGACTACACGGTCAACATGGCACAAAGTATAAGTGGATAATCATCTCCAAACAACTCACCAGTTCGAACTCCAGGTGAGTTGACGGGAGATGATATTCATTATACCTACTCTGGCCATCGTTGACTAGTGCGTTTCGTCCGCTGCTGGTTCGATCCCCACACCGTGACTTATTATCAACTTAAAAAATTCCCCTTCGGTAATAATATATGAAAATATATTATTTCCGAGGTAGATTTTGAATTGATATTAAAGGACATTTTGATAGCTTCGGGCCGATTGTATATGAATCACGGTGATGTGATAAATAGTCATAATATGGCTACGTATACAAACGCACTACACGGTCAACAAGGCAGAGGTGGGTGGATATCGTCTCCAAACGAAACACCTGAGTTCGACGCGTGAGTTGACGGAGATGTTATTCACTATACCTCTCTTTGTGGCCGATTTCAAGTAGTGCGTCACTGTAGTCCTGAATCCTCGTCCGTCGCTGGTTCGATCCCACGGACGGTGGACTTATTATCAACTTAAAAAAAAAAATTCCCTTCGGTAACATATATGAAAATATATTATTTCCGAGGTAGAGTGAATTGATATTAGCGACGTTTGTAGCTTTCTGATTGTATATGAATCACGGTGATGTGATAAATAGTCATAATATGGCTACGTATGACAAACGCACTACACGGTCAACATGGCAGAGGTGGGTGGATATCGCTCCAAACGCAAAAAACACCTGAGTTCGACGGGTGAGTTGACGGGAGGTTATTCACTTATACCTCTCTTGTGGCCGATTTCGTTAGTGTGTCACTGTAGTCCTGATTCTCGTCCGTCGCTGGTTGATCCCACGGACGGTGGACTTATTATCAACTTAAAAAAAATTCCCTTCGTAAACATATATGAAAATATATTATTTCCGATAGTGAATTGATATTAAAGGACGTTTGTAGCTTTGATTGTATATATGAATCACGGTGATGTGATAAATAGTCAATATGGTTACGCAGTGACAAAACGCACTACACGTCAACATGGCAGGTGGGTGGATATCGCCTCCAAAACGCAAAACACCTGAGTTCGACGGGTGAGTTGACGGAGATGTTATTCACTTTATACCTCTCTTGTGGCCGATTTCGTTAGTGCGTCACTGTAGTCCTGATTCCTCGTCCGTCGCTGGTCTGATCCCACGGACGGTGGACTTATTATCAACTTAAAAAAATTCCTTGAATTGGATAAAATATATTGAAAAATATATTATTTGAGATAAACGTAGAGTGAATTGATATTAAAGGACGTTTGTGAGCTTTGGAGATTATATATATATATATGATATATACTTATTATATATATATATATATATTATATAGTATATATATATATATATATATATATATATATATATATATATATATATATAAGATACAATACAACGAGACAGCTAAAGATGAATTATATATACCATAAAAAAAAAAAATAGAATAAAGAAAAAATAATATAAAAGAACAAGTAAATATATTCTTACGGACTCATATATCATAGGCCATCCCGGGTTGATATATACACAACACTCCTACATGACGTCATCATATAAGCTCCTGGCTGAGGCATAGGATAACCATATATATATATATATATATATACACATATGCCCAGATAGGGCATTATGGGATATTATATATCCATATATATATGCTATATATATGTAAATAGGCATTCCGAAAGGTTGCTTATATATGTCCCATATTGTTTAGGTTAGGGATATATATATGTTAAATGAAGTTTATGGGTATATATAGATATTGCCCTGTAAAAAGCCAGACCTCATTCAAACTGGATGGTATCTAAAGAAGTATTTATTCAGAAAAGGTAATAAGCTTTCTTGGAAAAAAGTCAAAATTATCAAGTATCCGTACAATGACCAGCCATGTAGTCCAAGTGTATTTATGTCTGTGTGCTGTGTACTTTTAATCCTATAACCGCCTAGCTCCTCCTGTGTGACCCTCACTCCCTCGTGACCTTGACCTTTCTCTGCCCGCTTCTTCCAAATATAGAAAACCCACCTTTGCTGTTTCCTACATTCATTTCTTAAGCTACCACGATGTCTCCGTAAAGATCATGATAGGGTGGAAGTTATTCCTCAGAGGACTTAGGATATGTTCAAATGGGTACCTAGATAAAAAATTCAACACGATCCGCCAACACCGGGGGCCACTGACTTTATCCACCACACATTATCAAGAGGCTATTAACAAACCAAATAAAATTAACTATAGAGGTCCCACTCACAACGTACAAATAGATTTTAACAACAAAATAAAGCTTCCGTACAACGAAAGCATCCAAAAAGCCACCGAACAACTCAGGTCTAACAATCCCTTCATTTTCCTTTATCCCAAATCCATTGGGAGCTCGCTCATTAAAGTATACTTAAATAACCAAGGGGAAGAAGGCAGAGTTTACAAGATACCGTGTAGCTTGTGTGTAATGACATTTACTGCCCGTCGGGGGAGACAGGTAGATGCTTTCTGCCAAATGAATAACAGAGCACAAAAGATCAGTACCTTACTCTTCGGAGAGTCCAGTGATTTTCCTACATATCAGAAATACAGGCCATATCATAAACTGGAGTGGGGGGTAGGGGGAGCTGGTTTTCAAAAGTAGCTGTCCGTACAAAAGAAAGATGCTGGAATCTGCTATCATCAATCAAACCAACAATATGAACTTGTCAGGAGGACATTGGGAATCGGACGACATCTACGCTTTAATCCTCAGACCGCCTCTGAAGAAGGTGTTCCAGGGCACACAACCACCAGCATCGTCGGCAAATGGGAGTTAATGGCCTGAGAACCACTAGGGAACAGTAAGTGCTTTGTTGGCCGAATCGCTTGAGCTTCAGACTGTCACTCGATGGGCCGGAGTTCAATTCCTGCGGCCGGCTGATGAAGAGTTAGAGGAATGTATTTCTGGTGATAGAAATTTATTTCTCGCTGTAATGTGGTTCGGATTCCACAATAAGCTGTAGGTCCCGTTGCTAAGTAACCAATTGGTTCTTAGCCACGTAAAATAAGTCTAATCCTTCGGGCCAGCCCTAGGAGAGCTGTTAATCAGCTCAGTGGTCTGGTAAAACTAAGGTATACTTACTTTTACTAGGAAACAGTTTATTCTCCTCCTTCTTAGGAAACGGTCACCTGCATACCATCGGAGACTTAATGCCACACCTATATATGCTTTGTATGTATATCCTTGTAACATTTCATCTGTCCATATTTTTCCAGTGAACAGGGGCACAGAAGGAAGTGCCCGAAATATATGGTTGCAACATTCAAATAGTGTCTCATGGGCCTTTTTATCTTCATATATATATATATATATATATATATATATATATAATATATATATATATATATATATATATATATATATATATATATATATATATATATATATATATATATATATATATATATATATATATATATATATATATATATATATATATATAAATGAAGAAGAAGAATATATATATATGTATATATATATATATATATATATATATATATATATATATATATATATATATATATATATATATATATATATATATATATCTCTGGAACTCAACATTATCCAACACTCCTGGACCAGGGACCAAGGTTTCAAAGTTATATGACTATGTTATAGCCTATATATTGCTCTCTGATGGATGGCAATGCTACACAACTCCAGAAAAACGTTGATAACACTGCTTGCACTCAAAAACAGACTGAGAAGTTGTTTGTGGGCTGGGGGAGGCCTGTAGAAGTTTCCAAAGGGGTGGGTCAGACGGCTGGATGTCAAAAGAGGGAGGAGGGACAGTAAGGCTGTGTAGTGGAACTCTCTCAAAGAACGAGTTGATTTGGAATGTGGGTGGAGCTGGAAAGCTTTTTCCCTGGCTGGAGGGGTTGGAGATGTGGTGTTGGATGGGTGAAGAGTGGTAGGTAGACAGCAGTAAGGCTGTGTAGGGGAACTTACTCAAAGAACGGTCTGTTTGGAAGGTGTGTGTGAACTGGAAAGCACTTTCCCTGGCTGGGAAAGGGAGGAGCTGCAGTGTTGGATGGGTGAAGAGTTCTAGGTAGACAGCAGTAAAGCTATGTAGAGGAACTCACTCAAAGACTAGGGTGTTTTGGAAGGTGGGTGAAGCTGGAAAGCAGTTTCCCTGGCTGGGAGAGGATGGGGATGCAGTGCTGGATGGGAGAACAATGCTAGGTAGACAGCAGTAAGGCAATGTAGGGGAACTCTTTCAAAGAACAGGTTGTTGTGGAAGGCAGGTGAACCTGAAAGCAGTTTTCCATGCTGGGAGAGGGTGGAGATGCAGTGTTGGATTGGTGAAGAGTACTAGGTAGACAACAGTGAGGCTATATAGGGGAACTCACTCAAAGAACGGGTTTTTTGGAAGGTGGTTGAGCTGGAAAGCTGTTTCCCTGGCTGGGAAAGGGTGGAGATGCAGTGTTGGATGGGTGAAGAGTTCTAGGTAGACAACAGTAAGGCTATTTAGGGGAACTCACTCAAAGAACGGGTTGTTCTGGAAGGTTGGTGGAGCTGGAAAGCAGTTCCCCTTGCTGGGAGAGGGTTGGGATGCAGTGTTGGATGCGTGAAGAGTGCTAGGTAGACAGCAGTAAGGCTATGTAGGGGAACTCATTCAAAGAACGGTTGTTTTGGAAGGTTGGTGCAGCTGGAAAGCAGTTTCCCCTGGCTGGGAAGGGGTGGAGATGTAATGTTGGATGGGTGAAGAGTGCCAGGTAGACAGCAGTAAGGCTATGTAGGGGAACTCACTTAAAGAACGGGTTGTTTTGGAAGGTGGGTGAAGCTGGAAAGCAGTTTCCCTGGCTGGGAGGGGGTGGAGATGCAGTGTTGGATGGGTGAAGAGTGCTAGGTAGACTGCAGTATGGCTATGTAGGGGAACTCACTTAAAGAACGGGTTGTTTTGGAAGGTGGGTGGAAGTGAAAAACAGTTTCCCTGGCTGGGAGAGGGTGGGGATGCAGTGTTGGTTTAGTGAAGAGTGCTAGGTAGACAGCAGTAAGGCTATGTAGGGGAACTCACTCAAAGAATGTAGGCATATGTCGTTATGCCCAACAGTTGATAGTACAGTTTTTTAATGGGGTATCAGAATTCTGTGTGTGTTTCAAAGAACCTATCACAAGAGGATCCAACCTTCGCTCCCAGCAGTTTTTGCAGGAAAATAGAAATCGATAGAAAACTCAATGTAGCTTCCAGTGGCCCTTTTGCCAAAATTGATAAAGATAGGGAATTTGTGAATCAGACGCCACAGTTTAGTTGTTTTAATTGTAATATACAGGGCACACTAAGAGGTTTTGCCAAGTTAAATATTGTGACAGTGTAAGAGTTCTGATCACCCTTGGCAGTTGTGTCTATCTCTCAAATGGGATAATGTAAGACCTGCATTTCAGAGTTTTGGTAACTCAGGTAAGAAAGCTCCTCAAGGGGATCTAGTGATCGGCAAAAATTTTTGGGTGGTTGATCAGTTCAAAAGGAAATGGTGAATTGTTCCTGTCACATAGAACTAGCTGAGGCCCCAGAGCCAAAGCCAATTATGAGAGGGTCTGTGTATGAGTCGATGTTTTAGTATTCATTGACACTGACTTCTGTTAATCTGATGAATTATGATTTATACTGATCGATGTTTCCAACTCATTATTTGAGACTTACTGAAGAGAAAGTGTGCATGTCTGCTTTTCCCTGGGTAACAGAGTTATCATAGAGCCATTTTGGTTATACAAGGTGCTGCTTTGGGTAACACATTTTTGTCAGGTCACCTGGCATGTGGATGGAATCGTATCTCGGTTCATACGGGGGTAGGAGGTGCAAGTATTGTGGTACCTGGGGCTTTTGTCCTGTATGAGGGATGGATGAGATTAAGGGGAGGTGATCTGGTCAGGGATAATGATAAGGGATCAGGAGTTAATAACAGTTTACAGGTTGATACTGAACATGTTTCTGAGGGGAGGAAGTTTTATAAGGGTATCTTATCTGAAGAAGTTGTTTTGGGCCTGGTATGGTTGCTCTGGTGAAAGTACAAGTGAAAGACGTGAAAATGCCCAGACAAATGTGTGTGAGTGAGGGTAGCAAAAAGCTCAAGGGTATAGTAAGTACAGTGTCTATAAGTAATGTGTCTAATACAGAGGTTACTTTGGTAGAAATACTAAACTGTAACGATTCAGTCAGAAGATATCAGAAGGATACTTATATTTTAGATTTTGAAAAGTGGGTTGATGAGGATAATTCAGTTGCTCTTGTAGGGGATGACAATGAATATTTGAAGGCAGAACTGCAAGTTAGGAGGCAGGTTTGTAAGATCATTTAGCTAATACTGATTATAAAGAATATATAGAAAATTTAGGTGATGTTCTGGTTGATTTCACAGACATTGTCGCATTGAAAGGGGATAAGTTAGGGTTAACGAATGTGTTAGAACACAAGGTACACTTGGAAGATAAGACAAAGTCTATTTTTGTCCCTTCATATAGGTTCCTTTTAAGATTAAGGAACAGGTAGAGCAGGAGGTCAATAGGTGGGAAGAGGAAGGCATAATTTAATTTTCCATTATTAACAGTGCCTAAGAAGGATGGCTCGGTCCTCATCTGTGCGGATTTTCGTAAGTTGAACGAGAAAATCATACCTGACAGGTATCCGGTGGCATGTCTACCATCATGTAAGGGTTTTTGCAAGCTCCTCATAGTGAGGATAGTAGGGAATTCACGGCTTTTTCAAACCCAAAAGGGCATTATGAGTTCACAAGAATGTCTTTTGGTTTGTCAGGTAGCCTATAACTTTTATGAGATTAGTAAATACAGTTTTGCATTGATTGCTTAGGAAAGTTGTTTTCATCTATATGGACAATATATTATTTGCCGCTGATTCTGTAGAGGAACGTTTAGAGGTTCTTAGGGAGGTTCTTAGGAGACTTAGATTAGCAGGTTTGAAAATCAGACTAGCCAAATGTGATTTCTTGAAGAAGAAGATAGTACAGTATATGTAGGTCATATTATTTCTAAGGAAGGTGCCAGGATAAATAGTGATAAGGTCAGGGCAATCATGGATTTTCCTACTCCCAAAAATAAGAAACAGATCCGTTCTTTCTTAGTTATGGCAGGATTTTTCCGTAGGTTCATGAAAGGCTTTTCCACACTGTCATCTCCTTTGATGGACATGTTGAGGGATGACGTGCAGTTTTTGTGGGGTGAGGGGCAACAGTTAGCCTTTCAGAAAATCAAAGAGGCTTTACTGAGTCCCCCAGTGCTGAAGTTTCCAGATTTCGAGCACCTTTCACGTTGGTAGCAGATGCTAGTCACGATGGGATGGGGGCCTGCCTTATGCAGAAATTTGGTAGGTAAATTGCGTCCCATTGCGTCCTATAGTAGGAAATTTAAGACACGGGGTAATAATGAGAGGTTGATGGCTACCACACATAGATAAGGAGGCCTACACAGTAGGGTCTAGTTTGGTCCATTTTGAGGTGTTATTGATGGGCAACAAAGTTGAGGTTCTTACAGATCATAAGCCATTGTTGGATCTTTTTAATAAACTGGATCTTTCCCCTGAGAGGGTTAGGTGGTTTTTGACAATTAGGGATTTCGATGCTAAGCTATATAGAAGGTTGGTGTTTTTAGTGCACCTCAGTTAGATAAAAAGTAAGGTTCATTGTAGTGCTCCTTTTAACCGAGCTGCAGCACTTCCCATTTCTTTTAATGTGCCTCTGTTTCTATTCTCTTTCTTCCAACTTACTTTTCCATCCTCTCTTCACAATTGTTTCATAGAGCAGCTTCGAGGGTTTCCTTCTGTTACACCTTTAAAACCTTTCAATTCTTAATTTCCCTTTCAACACTGAATGACCTCATAGGTACCAGTTCTTGGCCTTTGGCTAAATTTTATAATCCATTCCATTCCATTTATTGTCATTGGCAGTGCCTCCTTCCTGTTCAGAACTGGTATCATCACTGGTTTCTTCACTAGATTAAAAAATATTTTGTCGGATTTTCTATTAGTGAATTCTTCATAAATATCTTTCCCCATGGGTGGAATTCCCTTCAACAAGTCTCATATTCAAAACCAAGAACCTGGCCTGTTGTGTTGAAATCTCATGAAAGTTGAAAGAATCTTAACATTCTTTGAAAAGCCCTCTTTTGTTGACTGTAGTAGGCTCTATAAGCTCTTCTTGAAGTTTATTTATTTATTTTTTTTTTAACCTCAGCTGGGTAACAGATTTCCTTGAACAGCTCTGCCTATTCCCTGGCTATGTGTCTTAGTTACCCTCTATCTCAGTAGGGTACTTTTAACCAATGTAAATCCAATGATATGTCTGGCTTCTAGCCTCCTAGTTTATACTTTGCTTCAGAGTTTGAGTTGTCAGGACTGGATTCCGGGCTCAATTTAGTGACCTGCAAACAATAAATCATCCGTCCGTGTTTCTTTTTCAGCATGTGCTTGGTCTAATTATTAAACCCAACCAGACAAAATGGGCACCTTTCTCATAACATTACTATTTTTGGAAGGGAAGAGGACTAGATACTGATGGCAAATCTATCAAGCTTGTAACCTAAAAAAAAAAAAAAAAAGTGACATGCATAATGACACTGTACTCAGACCAAGAGCAAAACCACCCTAGGATGATTCTTCATAGAAGCAGTTTCTTGCAATGGCAATTACCTCCTCATTGTCTGTTATGATGGTATTAAGGGCTTGGTACTTCCTGTGTGCCATCAGATCTAAGGAAACTAAGTAACCCACTATTCATATATGTTGAACACTGGCAAAGGGCCAATGTATCATTTCAAGAGTTTGTAGAGCAACCAAACCCCACAGAGTTTGAAATTCTCTATGCTGCTCACACCTGTGATGTGATACTATATATTCAGTGAGTACGACCAGCAAAAGACAAAAAGACCGTGGTAAGAACATTACACATGTGTTTGCTTTATTACTGTAAATAAAGAATGGGAAAGATGAACAGACTAAATGAGATAGATTACCTTGTGGAAACCACACCTGATGAAGGAGAATCGGTGATTCCACTCATATGTTGTACCAAAACTAGGACCTAATGTAACACTCATACTGCAAACTACTATAGTAATGCTTCTAATGATGAAGTAATGATTAACCATGTTTAAAGATCAAGTGTTGCCTGCCAAAGTGTGACATTCTTCACTTGTACGGCAAAGAAAAGGAATACCAAAATGCAAAGACCCCGGTCAGCAAGGTAGACCTCACAAAATTAGTGCATGTTTAATCACAAAGTATTAAAACCAAAATAATAAAATCTGTTAGTGTTTGGATCTAGCAAAGTTACACACATTCCATGTATTGGATTAACCTTACCCCAGGTCACTTTGTTGTCTAGAGTCTATTAAAAGAAATAAAAGAAAATAGATTAAACAAATTTGCCTGTACTTCGATTCCCTTATTTCATAAAATATGACAGTAATTGATTTCTAATGAAAAAGTAACCCCAGAAATCCTGTGATGATTGTTCAGTCCCGTCGACTGAACAACACTTGCTATGAGTGTCCCAGTCTTGATGACCTTTGAAGATTTTTCTTTTCTGAGAGCCGGATAGGCGACAGAAGTTACCCCCTCTTCAGAATGCTCTGAGAGGAAATAAACTTTAATCATCGTAGTAGTATAGGAGATGGACCTCTTAACAAAGTATAATTCATTTATAATGACAGTGTTAAGTTACTAGACATTTTCTTAATTAATTGCGATTATGATTTTAATTTGTTTTAAAACTTATGAATTTTATATTAGTAGCCATTTTACAGGTTTAAAAAAAACATTTTACTCAATTTTTTGGTGGTTTACAACAGCACTTTCAACAATATTCATACAGGACATTAGATGCCATAAAAAGACCTTTTGCTTTTCTTGTCTTGTATCTCGAGTTGTTTTCTTATGTCCACACTAAGGCCTGTCTACAGGTCATTCATTTACGATGCTGATGGACGTCATTTCATCTTTAATGACGTTGTTTGTTGTGTAAATAAAGAATAAACAAGTAAAAAATGAAACTCAGCCACGGTCCGGCGGTGGCCTGTGTTGTTGGTACCTATAACGGTGCCAGAACTATCATTACTGCTAACTTTAACCTTAAATAAAATAATAAAAAAAAAGCTATTGAGGTTAGAGGGCTGCAATTTGGTTTGTTTGATGGTTGGTGGGTGAAAGATCAACATACCAATTTGCAGCCCTCTAGCCTAATTAGTTTTTAAGATCTGAGGGCAGACAGAAAAAGTGCGGACCGACAGATAAAGCCGTCACAATAGTGTTCTTTTACGGAAAACTAACAAGTGGAAGTGGTCGACAGGGATGTAAAGATGACAAGAAAATTAGGTATCATAAGCAGCAAAAAGCTTCGAGTTGGCTTCGCACTAAAGACAGGAACAAGTAAAACATGAAAGAGGAAGACCCTGAATGACATTAAAAGAAAACAAGCAATTCAGTTTAGAAGTAAATCTGTTGGTAGCACAGAGGACCTCTATGGAAGAACTAAACGGCTTATTTCAAGAGGCTTTGAGAGCAACGAAGCTGGATCGTCAATGTTGTTTGGCTTTCTCTGGGATTGCTGCGAAAAGGACCAATTAAATTTGGCAAATGCTCTCTGAATATGCTGGTCTGATGTACGACAGATTTCAGTGTATGTTTGATAAATGAATTTGCCTCCACATGATTATGATACTGATCTATTCATATTTGCATTACTTAAGAAAATGAGAATGGGTAGCCAAACGATATTATATTTTATTAGAAGAAATAGTTTCATCTATCTTCTTTAGAAGCATTTCGTGTTTAAAACTGGATAACGATTTAGTTTTGAATACGTATTTAACGTATTTCATAATTGCAAAAAAGGGTAACGATTTAATCCAATTAAACTTTATGCTATCATTAGGAAGACTCATAATTTCCCTAGCGATGAAATAAAGAAAACATCCATATTTAATGACCAATTCCAACAGAAAGAATTAATTTTATGTAACTGCATTTGGTAAAAAAAAAAATTATATTAACTATACCGCACCAGTAATTTCGATTACTTGTATTTAGCTTACAAACTTATATATATATATATATATATATATATATATATATATATATATATATATATATATATATATATATATATATATAATAACAAGCTCATTCTTAGCGCAAGTTTGTGAGTATCATCCACCTCAGACTGTAATACCGGTTTTATCGAGATTGAGACTTACAATTTACATTATGTAAATCTTTATTATATAATATCACCATAAATCCATTGAAAAAGAGAAGACTCATTTTGTACTCGTGATTCTATCAGTTAAGAGGATTCCCACGGGATGGAAATTAATCTCATAATGATTTAAAATAATTGGAGATGAAAAGCCGGATATTTGCGTGATACTCGAATACCCGAATTAACAACATAGACATTTCTCCCATAATTTGTTTTTCATATTGTATAAAATGAATGAAGCTAAAATGTAAAATCCACCCCGACCATGATAGCCGACTGGTACGTTTCGAACACGTAGTTATTTATGAATTTTTATCACATCACCGTGACATTTTCTGACATTTTATATACAAACATTGAACTACAAACGTCGTTTCATATCCAATTCGCGCTAATTCGGGAATATTACGGAAAGGAAATTAAAAGTGGTAAATAGTTGGGTATCTAAGTGACTCGAACATTTGACAGTGTTATGTACCGCTATGTGCTCCACACAGGTTCAACAAATAAAGTAAGAATAGGTCTGGAAAGACCGGCAGGAGTCGAGACAGCAACCTGGAAAGGGGTTCAGCAAAACCAGCAAAATTTCCTTAATACTAGTTTAATATACAAATTAATTTACGTATTTTCAAATGAGTCAGGCTTAGAGCAAAAACTAATCACATTACAAAAAAAGCAATGAAATAGTCATCAAACGAGCCAGTTAAATAACATGGATGTAGCAAAATCTATGTTGCTTGAAACACACCATCAAAGTAAATTACCAAACAGTTAACATTTAAATTGAACTTAACAACACTTAGCTACATCAAAAACAAAAATCAGACAGCATCAACAATAAATACTCAAACAGCACCAAGCAATAAAATAAGTATATATACCCTTTAACTTCATAAATAACACACCACATGAAATAATCAAACAGCATAAATAATACCAAATCACGAGTATTAAACAACAAAATAATA
>NC_089761.1:7379217-7394217 GCF_040412425.1 Macrobrachium rosenbergii
TCTGTACAGGAAATAAATACGTCAAATGTTAGTTCTTATTTATATCTAATCCTCTTTGGACGGACACGATAACTGTACATTTTTTCAATAAGAAGTTTTCTACAACAATATCACAGCAAATATTATAGTAGTGGGAACTGGGTTACTCTGAGTAATGATCAATACAAAACCTTCAAAATGTTTAATAATGTTCAGTATTCCGATGTAACATATATCTGATAGTTGATAATTTAAGACATTTGATATATATATATATATATATATATATATATATATATATATATATATATATATATATATATATATATATATATATATATATATATATATATATATAATAAATTAAATGTCTTAAATTATCAACTATCAGATATATCTTATATCGGAATGCTGGACATTATTAAACACTTTGCTAGTTTTGTATTAATCATTACTCAGAGTAACCCAGTTTCCACTACTATAATATTTGCCGTGATATTATTATAGAAAACTTCTTATTGAAAAAATGTAGTTATCGTGTCCGTCCAAAGAGGATTAGACATAAATAAGAAATAACATTTGACGTATTTATTTTCTGTACAGAATTTTTGTAAAAGTTAATGGGCGCACTTCAGATTTTGCAAATAATGAAATTTATCTCCTGTCTTTAGTTTTTTTGCTCTCCAAATCTCTTAAATCACTTTTTGAAGCGCTGTTCAGCGCACAGATGAATGCCATGGTTCACTGGATTCCACGTGGAAATTTGGAACAGTTTTCAGGGTACAGAAGTACTGCTTGTTGAGTGATGTGGAAAAGAAGCTGAATGGAATGCCTGTAATGAAAATGTCACAGACAAAATAAACTGAAGCAGCAAGAACATTTTTTCATTAATATCGCAATCCAAAACAGCTGATTGGTACATATCAAACAATGGTAAAATTTTACCTGAGTAAGAACCATTGGAGAACAATGCAAACTTAGACAAATTAAGCAAAAGTTAATATGCATACTGTGATGATTTGTAGGTGTATAATGTTGCTCTTTAGAGCTCAGAAGAGTTTTGTCATCGTATATTCTACAGAGTTGCGTATAGTTCTGATATCAAATGTTGCATTTTTAACTCAAATCACTGGTGTTCCGGCATACTGAACGCTGTTTCATACATCTGGTAATGGAATGGAGAAGTTACAATAATTCGCTTTATTCTCTGCCATCCTATATACGTAAGTGCATAAAGAAAAAAAAAAGTTAAAAGGCGATGACTATTGCCATGCAGAATGCCTCAATGACATTCTGAACTATGCTGGCCTTCATTGCATAATACAGTTAACGGTTCGCTGTACTTTGAGATTTTCATTAAGGAGAGTGAGATGCTGTCTGCCCATAAAAAATCGATCCGGCAACTGGCTGTTTCGTTATTTTTTTATAGGAAATTACTCATCTGAATCTTCTTATAACACCGTTTTCATGTAGTAGGTGTCTGTGTAAACAAGAGAAGAATGGGGACTGGTGCTGCCGTATAATGCATCCTATAGCACGGCAGTTTAGAAATGGACCTACGAGTTTGTTTTACTCTTTTAAAGCAAGGAATCAAGTAAAAGTAATTAGAAACTTTAATCAGCAATGCCTGGTCAAGTTACATATGTATACGCTATGGACTTTCAGAAAATGTGATATAGTTGTCAACAGAGCACTAGGCGATGAGCCTGTTATATTCTATGTTTTGCTGAGTTTCTGACTTTTAATAAATTGAGAAACGAAAGATGTTAAGTTTTCCTGTATCAGTATTATTTTGAGTTATTTGTATGGGAGGAAAATCAGTCAATTTACATTAAAAGAGCAAATTGTCGTTTTGAAGACAGAATCCATGGTTTGAATATATAATTTATTATTGAAAATATTTTCAACTCTTAGAATAGTTGTGCCTTGAAGAATTTTAACCTAGACCAAGGTTTATATGAAACAAGTAACTTTCACTTGCTTATAAGTTTTCATTCCCGGTGAACAGAGCTGGTTACACAGGCGGCGACCCTTGATGCTGAGGAGGATTGCTAAAGATGCTACGTCAGGTGAGGAAGCGATTTTGTCAAAGACAGTTATATTAAAGGTTCATTAAGACACCACCTAGAAATTAGCAAACAGTTGGGTTTATGGTTTCATATCCTCTTCTCTCGGAATAGATTTATGATTAACTCCAGTTTTGGAATTTCTGCCATTTTTTTTTTTTTTTGTGATATTCCAGTTTGCTTAGTAAAAGGCAATTAGGGTTTGTGGTTTTATAGACAAAATCGAGTAGACCTTGAATAGAGATGAAAATGGACATCGACAAAGACGTGCAAGTAAATAGCAACCGAATCATTTCAGTTGATCTATGATGCTTCGTTTGCAGATTTCGTATTATAATGGGACATAGTTGTCTAGAAAGATAATTTTCAGACGTAGATTTTGGATTTATTATGTTACGAACATAACATTATTAAGCCGCTTTTAGTTTTCTGTAAAAGCGAACTATTGTTCCGGCTTTGTCTGTCCGTCCGCACTTTTTTCTGTCCGCCCTCAGCTCTTAAAAACTACTGAGGCTAGAGGGCTGTAAATTGGTATGTAGATCATCCACCCTCCAATTAACAAACATACCAAACTGCAGCCCTCTATCCTCAATAATTTTTGTTTTTGTTTTTATTTAAGGTTAAATTTAGCCATAATCGTGTTTCTGGCAATGATATAGGGCAGGCCACAACCGAGCCGTAGTTAAGTTTTCATAGCCCGCGGCTCACATAGTATTACACCGAGACCACCGAGAGATAGATCTACTTTCGGTAGTCGTGATTATAAGCTGTACAGAAAACTCCATTGCGCCGAAGATACTTGGGCGCATTTTTTCTGTTTTTAGTTTGTCCTTTATTATTCTTTAAAACTTAGTATCTGTACAATGTTTTTATACAATATCATACAATATCAATATTTTCTTGTGACTGTATTTAGGATCTTGTTTTTCTTCGCGTATGTTGCGTGCGATACTTCATAGTTGAATGACTGCTGGTATAGTTTAGTTTGCTTAGCAAAATAGTCTGATTGTCAGTCATTGTGCGTGTTTGTATTTGTACCTACTCTAGAGGTTACTATAGGCAGTATACGAAACACTATATTGTTAAAAAAAAAAAAAAAAAAGTCTGTCGGCAAAAGAACTGACAGCCGAATCATGCAGGTAGGGTTTATTGTAAAGTGATTTACTAATATGACTTCGTCCAATGTTGCCTCTCCTCAGCGCGATCAAGACAGTTCCATCTTTTGTTTAGAGCCAAAGCCTCCCTGCTTATCAAGGAGCACTGCCGTAGCCTGACTATTTCTTAGGGTGTATTTGCTTTTCGTCAGCAAATCTTGTAAAATATTTTCAAATTGCTAATATTAGTCTTTAGGCATAAAATGAATAATTTACAATTGCATTCTGTGTAGCTTGTAACATAAATTGATATCGTGGTTCAAAGGACGTCGTATGCTAAATGGTAAACTTTCCAATATAAACAGACTAGCCACAAATGTTGTTAAAGCTCCTTACCTCGAAATAAGTTCAACTGTTTTCAGATCGTAACATAGTATCAGTAGCTTTCCTTGAATGTTTTTAAACATAAATAATTTCCCCTAGTTTGGTAATCTCTTTAATTCACTCCGACTTCCACAAGCGTTAACTCTTTATAAAACATTATGAGCACTTCAGTCTGGTGTCCTATCACCTCTCAACCTAAAATCTTTCATGGATGAAAGAAATATGAATAGAAATAGACATATATATTGTATAATTCTTTCATGAATGAAATATACAATAGGAATGAAATATATGACACAGGTAAGGCGCACTGTACAGACGGCAGTTTTATTACAAACAGGTTTAAATTCATATTTTTAAAAACCAAATGGATTGTCAATGCAAAATTATGGTGTGAAATGTTATATGGCATGAAAGATTTAGAGTACAGCAAAACTGGTAAGAATTATGATTTGTTTTCATTCAGTTATTTTATATTTATTTATACATTTTGCGAAGGGATACAGCATTGTTTGTCAACATTTCATCATAAGCATTTATTCTCTCTTTTTGTTTGGTATGCAGGCCATCTGTTCTAAACTTTAATCTTTCCAGGGAAACGAAACTAAAATTTCAAAAGAAAGATAAAAAAGATAAAAATGTTTATTGAACCCTTCTACTGTATGTATGATGAATTTCACGCCTTTCCTAATGTGAATATCAATAAATTGTCTTTATATTTATGGCTCATAGCCATTTAGAACTTATCTCACCAGAATAAACGTAATTCTCACAGTACTCATTGCTTTCTGTTAGATATATATATATATATATATATATATATATATATATATATATATATATATATATATATATATATATATATATATATATATATATATATATATATATATATATATATTTTTTTTTTTTTTTTTTTATTGTAGCCTCAATTATCAATAAACATTCATGTGCAGCACTCGGCTTTTTTTTTTTTTTTTTGAGAACTTTAAAATGAAAAGTCAAACAAAAGGAAGGGTGAGAGGGCTGAGTACTATGAGGGGCCGTGGACAGAAAGAGGAAGAGCTGACAACTGCCGGTGAAATAAATTTGATTGTTAATAGCAGTTACAGTTTTTCGTAAGAGAGACTGAATGTCTTTCTAAGAGGTGATGGTGAACGTTAGCAAACGCAATACAGCGTGAGTAAATGAAAGTTAGCTGAACAAGGATGACGCGGAAATTAGCAATGCTTTGGCTCATATATATATATATATATATATATATATATATATATATATATATATATATATATATATATATATATATATATATATATATATATATATATATATATATATATATATATATATATATATATATATATATATATATATATATACATATATATACATATATATATATATATATATATATATATATATATATATATATATATATATATATATATATATATATATATATATATATATATATATATATATATATATATATATATATATATATATATATATATAATACACAGTATATATATATATATATATATATATATATATATATATATATATATATATATATATATATATATATATATATATATATATATATATATATATATATATATATATATATATATATACTGTATATATATACTGTATATAAGAATATATCGGTGGTGAAAGATTTAGAATGACGAAAGGCTTTAGGGAGTAAATATTCCTTTATTCAGTGAAGTATACACGATAATCCCAAAAGAACTTGAGTTCTTGGAAGAAAAAAGTCTATTACCGTCAAATTATTTTTAATGATGAATGGAAAGTGACAAATGTGAGATGCACATGCCGTCATTGTACCTCACGTGGTGCACTGTAAGCATTACTAAAGATTGTTTGCAGCGTCCTTCGGCCTTTAGCTGCACCGTTCTTTTTCTATCTTGCCGTCCAACCACCCTAACTCCCTCTTTTCCACTGGCTGAAAGTGCCCAGTGCTCGGCTTGACAACGGAATTTTCCTTAATCAGTATATTGTTGCATGAAAAAGTAAGCATAACATTAAAACTGTATGAAAGACTTAGAGATAGAATGAGGCTACTTAGGCAATGCGTGATATTACTTAATAAATGACTTCGAAATCTTTAGGCATGGAAGGAAAGGGAGCAAAGGAAAAAGTAGTGCACGGGGCACAGGGCGCAAGTGCTCCAGCAAAAAGTCTAAAACATCTGAGAGCACAGGAATGAGCGCTGAACAGAGGTTAATGATAGTAGATGGTGCAGTACTGCTTAGCTACTGGTAACGACTGTGATGAAGAAGTGATGTAATGTAGGTTTATACTGGAGAGAGAGAGAGAGAGAGAGAGAGAGAGAGAGAGAGAGAGAGAGAGAAAGAATAAAAGTTATTACACTCCAAGTGTAATAAATGAAAAACAACTGAGATACTGAGAAGCTCATTATTACTTTAGATATTATTACTGACTTAATCATCAAGGACTTAGTTTGTTGAGTTAGGAAGGAGGGCAGAGGAAAACGACAATAAATACAGGGTTAAGTATCTACTGAAATTATCTGCTCTCCTAAAAGACCTATTGGAACAAATTAAGGAAGAGAAAACAAAGACGGAGGAAGAGAAGGAGGAGGAGAAGTTATAAGGATTTGGAGAAGGAAATAATAAGTTTCAGGGAAGGAGGATAAGTAAAGCTTTAGTGGTACCTAGAGACAGGAAGTTCCCCACAGGAAATGATATAAAAGAGACCGCCTAGGATTCAAATCTCATTAGTAACACATCTATCACCGAAATTACTGTGTACAGAAAATGTTTCTACGGTTTTAATTCGAGAAGTGGCCTTAATTTATTATTTTTTTTTTTTATGTGTCGTGGAAAATACATGAACACACTCACAAACAGATTTTCTGGTTCCAGAAACCATGTTATTTTAGAAATTTCAACCTCAAATCCCCACTGCTTAAAAGCTTAAAGCAGCGTTTCATGCTTTTCATTGTAGAATTTTGTTAAGAGGATTTCGGATTAAGTTACGGATTTCGGCTTCAAAAACGAATACAGATGAAATCCCATTCATAGGGAATATTAACATTTTAATGCTATAAAACCGGCAGAAACCTTCTCCAAAGCAACCACGTTAAACGACAAGATGTTTCCACGTCGTTAACCTACATTATCTTCTTATGTATATATTACCCGTTCGACGAATTGGAGGGGGAGGAGGGGTTAAGGTTTGTTCATTATCTCTGAATGCTTTTCTGCTTAATTTGTGTCTCTTATTTAAATTTTTAGGAAAATATTACCAACGTTAGGCTTTGTGACCGGACTGGACGGAGGTCTAGACCAGGCGCCCTTTAGTGGCAGATGTTTATGGAGGGGTTTAGGGAGTTGTAGATTATTCTGCTTAGAATTCGGTTTGCGAACGCTTTGTTTCATGCACGTTATGCTGACAAGAAAATTATTCCCCTTTTCCGGACAGCAATAAGACGGAGAGTGAAGCACTGATCATACTAATACCAAATGTCCACATTTAGTAAGCAGAAAATTAATAAAATTAGTGGGGCGCATACTTCTATTAATTAGGTGTGCAGTATTTCACATGGATAACAGTCTTCAACAAGGTCTTGGCAAATGTTGATTTTACGGAATTTTGGCCGAATAAATGTAATAATGGGAAGGTAGAAGGCACCCATACAGAAAAATGACACGAATGGCTCTCAGAAGTATCCCGTCAGACTAATACTTAGGTATTTACAAAGGAAAAAATTAGGCCTATTAACAATGTGTAAGGGATAACCATATGTCAGTTGTTTGATTTAAAGAGAATAAAAATATAGTAACTGTATTTGATACCTAGGATTTGCAAATGTCGCAGCCAGGAATAGTGGAGCAGGATAATGGGAAAAACGTGCAAATGGTGATACAAGCAACAGATTTGGCATGAGAAATCTTATTATCCCCATAAATCAAAATCAACCTCGGGCTACCTCAATATTTGGCTATTTCCAAGATGGCTGACACTTTTCCAAAATGGCGGCAAATTTCTTGTACATTTCAAATATTTTCATTTCATAAGCCTATAAAAGTTGCATAATGTCCATATAATGAGTGAGAATTTGTATTTTGGCATTCTTACTGTCATGAAGAGATAAAGTGAACCCATCTTCCCAATATGGTCACCATATGAACACCATATTTCCAAAATGGCCACCAAAGATAAAAATGTATGTATCTCCGGAGAGAAGCCAATATGTTTTGTGTATCAATTAGTTTTGGCAAGTGCAGCTGCAGAGAGCTGTGCAGCTAAGTACAGATTTGATGCACTTGCACCTGCCATGGCATTCCTTTTTGCAGCCACATATTCAGGAAGAGAAGATACTTTTTTTTACTTTATTTCACTTTGGATGATTTTGGCCAAGTTTCTGCCCTCACCCTTTTCATCAGTGCTCGGATGATGAAACAAATATATGCCGGTCCCATGGAAGGATGTTTGTGCAGTTATGGCACTTGGATTATGGTCCAGATTGTTAACAGCACAAGTTGTAAAGAGCCCTTTTCTTAGTGCAGTGGGACAAACTACTTCTTCCTCCACAGCCCTTGTTACAACTGTGTCTCCCTAACCCTTTAGTCAATTCCAGAACTCTATCATAGCTGATGCTGATGCTGATTCCATGGTGATGGAATGTATCAATTAATTGGCTCTTTCCGGTTTTTGCAAAGACCAGGAGACCAATATATATTGGAAACAGAGGTTCTCTTGACTTGGAATGTCTGGAGAATGTTGAAGATGATGGATTCTTTCGACAGTTGAAGTGCAAAAGTTGTGCTAAAGCTAGATCAGTAGATGATGTTCCATGTTCAAGTTGGGATTTTATATCGCCACCATTTTCTATCACACTGACAAATTCCAACAAAATTGGTAGCACAGATTCTCTTCTAGTGTCTGCTGTTAAGGTTCCATCAAATTCTATCTCATGTTCAAGCATCTGTTTCCTCAATATCTTAGCTGCCTTGGCTACGATTAGTGCATCATTGTAGTCACATGCCGTGGCCAGGGCTTCTCCCATTTTCCTTTTGTAGGCAAACCAAATTTCTCTTCCCTTTTTAAAGTCCTCCAGTTCTGGGATACGGGCAAGTATCTGTTCTTTCAACCGTGTTCGGTGCACAAAGGAAGCATCAACATTTAGCTGTTCCAGTCTTTGTTTGTACAAATCATAAAGCTCTACCATTGTAAAATAGCAGCACCCATCCATAGTCAACTGCTTGTCTCTCATGTACATCTCAAGCTCAGCAAAAGCATGGACGCATGCCT
Source organism: Macrobrachium rosenbergii (assembly GCF_040412425.1). Lineage (NCBI taxonomy): Eukaryota > Metazoa > Arthropoda > Malacostraca > Decapoda > Palaemonidae > Macrobrachium > Macrobrachium rosenbergii. The sequence continues at coordinate 7,388,045 of NC_089761.1, forward strand.
CTTGTCTGTAGTGCACATAATCGTCTCCAATTTTCTGGGAATTTAGCCAGGCCCTTTCCCTGTTGTACATACCTGTCAGACAAGATGGGTGATACATATGGTCCTGAGAAACAATATCTCCAGCACTAAGCTTGGCCAGAAGCTTCTCATCTAGTAGGTTGGTGGTACATCATTGCAGCTTTTCATGTAAAGACAATGTCATGGCCAATCGTAAATCTTTGATTGGTGCTGGTTGGTCACAAATAAAGCATATTCTTTCTTTCTCAGTCTTAGACTCTTCTGAATCTTCTTCATCTGTCTTCTGGTTACTACATGTGAATTTTACTGATGAGGCATCATCTTCTTCTTTTGCCTTACACAATGACTTCCTTTTCCTTTCTAGTTTTGTTGTTTTGAACTTTAGCATACGTGATGCATGATATGTTGTTTTGTTATTTTCAAAGGTCTGCAAAATTCCATCACCTTCATCAAGCCTTTTGGGATGAAATGGTATAGGCATTGCATTTAACTTATAGAATTCAGGAATGTTTGTAGCAAAGGTAACATAGCCAGCACCAGATGCATCAACTACTCTTTCATGTGTGTCTTCTTGGCACAAGCAACAAAGCTTCCAGTTAGTCGTACTATCTCCCTTCAGGAAAGATGTTGACTTCCAAGATTGTCTTGCCATTGCTTTTGTTCTTTAGGCGGAGGGTTTATCCTTTTATCACCTATATAACACATATGCACTTTCAGATATGGGATACAACTAGGCTCAAGATATGTCATAATCCTACCCCTAGCCCGATCATTCATCCAATGCTATTTAATTCCAGTGTGATCTGTACACCATCTAGAAGACGAAAGCCCCATCTTCCTTGGCTTGGCTCTTCCGTACCGGCACATCCTGTCAATTCAGGTGCAGCTGTTTAACTTTGAAGTGGGGCTAGCTAAACAGCATTTGGGAAACTAATAACAAATCTCTGCCATTAGCTAGCACTGAATCCCATGCTGAGTTTCACAGCTATAGTGTCAACCAGTGTGCCCTGGTAGTACACTGACACTACACTGTTGCACTTTTACATTAAGCTTATTACCCATTTTTTTTTTTGAATGAGGATTAAAATTAATTAACTGCGATTTCTAATCTACAAAAAATGAACTGATCAGGATGAAGTTACCCCAAATCCATGTGTCACCCGACCTTTAGCCTCATATATGAGCTTAAGTACCAATTTTTGGCATTTTGCAGGACATTTTTGATATAGTGACAGCCATCTTGGATATTTCTATGCAGAGAAATGATGTATCTACATATATAAAGGCTTGTTTTAATATTTTAATATAAAGTTGAGTGACTTAGGGATTTGAATGTGATATTAAATACCAATATTCAAATATCCACAGGACGCCATTTTGAAAACCTGTTGGCCATCTTGGAAAATAGCAAAATTTTTGTGTGGCCGGAGGTTGATAATGAGACCAAGGGACAAGAAGAATAGTTGAACCAAGTTTCATGCTTGTATCACCATTTGCACTCTTCCTCTATTTTTTTGTAGTAACCCACTCCACTAGAAAGAACAAACATGGAAATAAAGAAAAGACAATATACCGATGAATTTAGAGACAATCTAAAACAGATGAATGGAAGTACAGCAACAGAGGGAGCAAATATTACAACTTAAGTTATGAACAACAAGAACATGAAGCCACTAGCAATGGTATAGGCTAATCCAGGTCGACAAAGGCAAATATTTCAAATGGTGATTAACTGAATTGAAGCAATTAGAAGGAAAAGTTGACGATAGGTTGGAAAACAAGGTTAGAGGAGAACAACCACCCGAAGCTGAACATTTACATGATGTCATTAACAAGTGCGCTGCTGAGGAAGTCAGCGAGAACAAAGCCACCTTTGTTATACTAACTGATAACAACTCTGTGAATGATCATACGTAATGATTACTTTAAAATGACGCTGGAAAGTTGAGTGGTCCTGTAAGATGAAGAAGAGAGAAAAACTTAAATTGAAAATAATACAAGAACGGAAGAACTGGTGCTGATACGAAGAAAGTAATAAATAATTTTAAAGCAATGAACTGCTTTCCAGTGGCTCATTCTTTCGTCGTCCTTTCATCAAAATGATAGCAAAATGATAGCGATGGTAAAGTGGTTAGTGTCGTGGCATGCCACTCAGATGTCACGGGTTCACGTCTCTCCCCGGGCTATGATAAATCACTGGCTCTGTATCATGATCAGTTACTGCTGCAGTGTGGGGTCTTCGGTGGGAGGTTGTCGGAAGATTGAATTTCAAGTCAATGGCCCCCGTGTGCTTGTTCCATGTGAATAGGCTTCATCTACTGAAATAATAATAATAATAATAATAATAATAATAATAATAATAATAACGGCAATAATAATAATGCACCGAGCGATCCCCATAGCGTACGAGCAAATCAAATTTCGGCATCCGAGGATCGAAATTCTTCTCTTCATCCTCAGCACTACAACGCCGCTCGCACGCAAGACGAAAACCTAACTATGGCTTGGATGAGAAGGCTCTGCCCGAGGGTACATGCCCCGGGCAGCCAATCATAATTCAGCACCGATCAAAACCCCCCCCTATAAATACCAACCCGAGCACCTCGTTTCTTCAGACCTTCTGCAACCACGTCCAGAGGATGACCAACGAGCTGGTCGAAACATGTTGACGGTACCTAGAATAACAATAATAATAATAATAATAATAATAATAATAATAATAATAATAATAATAATAATAATAAAGATAGCAGAGAAAGTGGATAATAAGATCAAAAATTTATTTCCAAGAAACTAATTCATTTATCTTACGAACTGGTTGGGAAGATGTCGAAAATCTAAATGTGTCAAGAGAGTACGTGTGTATCAAGGACAACTACACTCCATATATTAACAGATTACGTTAGCAAATTTTTTTCAACTGCGTCTGTTTCTTTTTCAGATCTTAACATAATTGTGACAAATATTAATTTCAAACATAGACAGTTTATTGGTGAAAACTGAGGTTGAGGAATATCTTTAAGTTTTGTGAAATTTTCTCGAAAGAGAAAAACTAATTCCACTAATACAGTCGAGCTAAAAGAACACCCTAAAGTTCAAACTAAATTATTTTTACATTGATAACGATAAACTTCACATCAGCAAAAATACTGTTGTACTTATAACTTGAAAGACTTACACAGACTTGAGAATTTCATCTTATTCTTCTATTTGGATCTTAGGCTTTTTAGTGACAGAAGTCTACTGCTAGGCTATTATTATTATTATTATTATTATTATTATTATTATTATTATTATTATTATTATTATTATTATTATTATTATTATTATTATTATTATCGAAAACAAAATTTACATCTTATTATTGTTCTATAGATTACCGATAAGAATTCTTATGTCCGTCCTTCATAAAATAAAGAAGATATTTACTACCATCCTATGTTACAGGTTTATTTTAGTATATATCAGTTGCGGTGAAAAACGACTCTCGACAATATCGGTTATCAACGTAAACTTTCTATAAAAAGAATATTTCCTGGCATTTGATGCTGGGTGGAATAATATCAGTAAGATGAACATGATACAAAGAAGAAAAGACCAAGTCTTGTTATACCTTATTTCGTTTCATATTTGCCAAGATCAAGTGACTTGGCTTATGCTGAAATCTGTGGAGATCACTGAAAATTGCATGTGAATTCGCAAATTGTATTACAGATAAACCCTCAAAGCAAACAACATTTTTATTTTTTACATTCTACCAGATGAAAAATTAAATATCACAGTCTTTGCTGAATACCTATACCTATACCTACAGTATACCTATACCAGAGTTACTATGCTCCTTCGTCGGTATTTCTAGAACGTTCTGAAAAAGGATGATGATTTAAAAATTTGCTCTCTATTAGGCAATCTTTGTCGGATGGAGATATTCTATGATCTCTTGAAAAAAAAAAGATTAATTAAAGCCTCAATATTTTAAAAGAGATCTTTCGCATTCACAATTGATCCCTGGTCCTCTTTTCCAACAGAGAACAGCCAGATTTGTTGAACAGCAACATAAGTATACAGTAAATGTGCCTCGCTGTCGACCTTCTCATTTCAAGGGTCCTTTAATCCTCAACCCGTTTGACTGTTGAAACAGCCTCCCTGAGGATGTTGAGCAACTGGAACCTCAAAAGTTCAAGCGTAGATGCAGCGCATTACTATCAAAAGAAAATTCGCTTGTATTTCAATAATTTACTTACATATTTACCTATTTATTTACTAACTTGTTTATTTTTTTTTCTAATAGCTGATCTCTTCTTTCTGCATTTCGTGTTACTTTCTTTGACTTCTTTCAAATGGACACCATATTCATTGGAAGCTTGATATTCAAATCAACGAGCCCTGTGGGCTTCTTCCATATCAATAAGGTATATCTTCCGAATGGTGATAATGATAAAATGTTATTATATCTTCAGATTGCCTCAAAACTAGCATACCCTGTAAATGAGACATCATCAAGAAATGGCTTTTGTTTTATATGGCTAATTTTTTAATAGTTCGTTGGTTCTTACCTTATCAACTAAAATTCTGTCGTAACTAAGCCAAATGAATTTTACTATTGTTACCAAATTATCATGATACTGTCAAAACTATCATAATACCCCAAATTATGAGAGAATTTTTGTCATTACCAGCCTAGCAAAGAGCATCCATCATTTATGATTGATTTATTGATTTATTTATAAAATTAAGGTTGTCAAGTTTAAGCACATGTACACACATACTGTGTGTGTGTGTGTGTGTGTATATATATATATATATATATATATATATATATATATATATATATATATATATATATATATATATACATATATACACACACACACACACACACATATATATATATATATATATATATATATATATATATATATATATATATATATATATATATATATATATATATCAATATATATATATATATATATATATATATATTGATATGGTTTAGATCTGGCCCAGAGGTTAACTCGGCTGAAATATGGCCAGTGAATGATTTTAAACTGAAGATTCACAGAAATTTACCATGGAGAGGTATCATCTGACTAAATTTAGTTTTGGGTTTAGATAAAAGCATATAAGAAAATGTTGGCTTAAGGCCTTCTTCAAATGAGGAAGTTATCAGGTAAATATTTAGGGTTCACTTAATTAATTATATTTACATCAAACATATAAATCAGAAGAATGGGGCATAATTATGGACAGGTAAGGAGTCCTGTCGAACAATCAAATATACAATAGATGAAAGATCCACGATGGAACACAAGGGTGACCCATTTCAAAGGGCACCGTAAAGGAAGATACAGTGGTTAGGCCACTGTTCACACACACAATGATAAGAAATTTCCAAAGCAAGCACCCCTATCTGCAATCGAGAATGCATACGGTTGCTTAATGAGTTGACAGCGTAAATAAAGGGGAATTGAGGAGGTTGCACTTATGGTGCCAAAGCAACTCGATTCTGCATCACTGGTTAATACACTTACGTTACGAAAGTTATGCACTTCACATATGAACACAGGTCTCACTGAGGTAAATTGCATTAAGAAAAGAAAATAAAATAGTGAGAGAAAAATAACAGGGGACGTGACTGACTTCAAGAACCTTAATTCAGGTACATTACCTTCTTCAGGAGATGGGGATTTCCTCGTCTTAGGGCGCCAGCAATGAAGGGTAATAATGAAAGGGGTTCACCGCAAAAATAACTCAGGATTCTAGACCAGCCATGTGGGGTAGAACAAGGGGCAGCTCGAAGGGAGCAAGAGGACTGCAAGTGTCCTGGATAGTGCATCCAACATCTCTGAGATCGATCTGCCCGTGCGATGCAATTTTGTAAGGTTGGAGGATTAATATTCTGCTCCTTGTAGGCGGTGTGGTGCTCACTGGTGCTCCGTTTTCTATAGAGGGCTTGCACGTAGTGTTGGCGGGTGGGCAGCCCTTGCATAAGGTCACTCATGCCCAGGTGTCATGGTGCCAGTCACGTGGGGCCGTTTGCTATGGGCCGGCTTGCTTCCTCTTGCAAGTCACTCCAGCGCACTGGAGTGACTTGCAAGGGTTAATCTCCAAAGGACAGCACCTGGAATTAAGGCCTCAGGGCAGATCACTCA
>NC_089761.1:7401717-7424217 GCF_040412425.1 Macrobrachium rosenbergii
CGTGGGTACGGATTTCAAACCTACCCAATTATTAAAATTTGGTCAAATGATGGCCACATGCCAGATTTTGTCTACTGTAGATCGGTCAAGCGGTTACCACATAAGTTACAAAGGGAAGGGGGATGGGGAAGGGGAAGGAGTTACGGGTTTGAAGCCTACCCTATTATCTAAGTTAGATGAAATGATGGCCACATGCCAAATTTTGTAGATCGGTCAAGCTGGTTACCAGATATGTTACAAAGGGAAGGGAGATGTATATATGTATATGTATATAGATATATATATATATATATATATATATATATATATATATATATATATATATATATATATATATATATATATATATATATATATATACTGGTGGTTGCTGAAACGTAGTTGAATGGTTTGGATGCTACTAAGATAGCTGAAATGACTCCTCTTACCCATCCTTTCTACCACATTCCGAGAGAAGGTAGGTTGGAAGAAGGAGTTGGATTCCTTTTTCTGAACAGCTGTTCTCTTCTTAAAATTCTTAAGAGAACCCAAGTAGTTAGATGGGAGAAACTCATTTATAGTTGAATATAGATCTCCACGGTCAAGTGTAAATGTTTTTTTTTTTTTTTTTGAAGAAATTTAACATACTTCTTGAAATGTTTGACATGGTTGCTTCAAAAGCCAGTATCTGAGGGTACTTTCATCTCTTAATGAACGACCCAGAAGGTCATAATGCAGTCGTCCTTATAGAGTTATTGTATCCTTATCGAATGGTTAATATGTTAATTGTGGAAGAACTTCGCCGGGGCATATCAAATCTAGTTTCAAATGACTTCGCAGATCACAGTATATCAGATATTATTGATGAGGAGATGTGCACTATCTATCTCTCCAGTAATAAAGCTATTCTAAAAGTTATTTTAAAATACCGGTACTGAAATGCAACGTGATAAAGAAATAATGAGAATAGCAGCAAACACTGATCGTAGCTATAAAGATTAAGGTCTAAAAACGTGGCATTTTAGATAATCAGTCTATCTATGATAGAAAACTGCAAATTAGAGAGTTGATCAATCATGTCTTGTAATATATATATATATATATATATATATATATATATATATATATATATATATATATATATATATATATATATATATATATATATATATATATATATATATATATATATATATATATATATATATATATATATATATATATATATATATATATATATATATATATATATATATATATATATATATATATATATATATATATATATATATATATATATATATATGTATGTATATATATATATATATATATATATATATATATATATATATATATATATATATATATATATATATATATATATATATATATATATATATATATATATATGTATATAAATATGTATGTATATATATATATATATATATATATATATATATATATATATATATATATATATATATATATATATATATATATATATATATATATATATATATATATATATATATATGAATGTATGCGTATGGTGCATCTGTCATAACGTGCTTTTTCAGGTGTGGCTGAAAATAAACACAAGTCTTAATGCTGTTATTCAGCTCAGAGAAAGAAATCGGGTAAACAAACATAACTGGATCTAAAAACAAATTAAACGATAAATACGGCTGCTGAAGTATGATAGATAACAGGTCAAATGAAAACGAGTTTGAATTCTAAAGATTTTTACGAAGCGGAAAAGAACCAGGTACTGAACGTCGCATTCCAGGATAAATATTTTCTTATTGATTCTACCTACATTAACAATTTGAAACACAACAATATATTACTATTTTCTGTTGTTTCTGTGAGAGCTCCTATAATAACGTTACAAAAATTCCCTAACGCTACTCTCAACTGCCCATTGAGAACTGCCATTGCTATGACTGCCATAAATGTTTCCTCCCTCTCATTTCTCGCACCAAATTCATATAGACTTTTTTTCGTGACGTTTCCGTTCGCAACACAGCAGTCCTGTAACCTTTCCTGTCGCCTATCCCACTCATCTTCTGTCACATATTCTTGATTTGTTTCAGAACCGACAGCAGCTACCATTCATTTCCTACACAACAAATGCAATATCCCTTTATTGTTAATATTGTTACTGTTATTGTTATTATTTTCACCCACTAAAACGTTGCAATGTTACTGAACAGACGTACCTTTAAGAAGACCGTATATGTTGCCTAAAATTATACTGAAAAGCAGATATGACATATATCTCCACTTTTTATAGTGTAAAATGGGATCATTTTGAGAGGCAAACATAATCACCTGTTTTCACTTTTCAACGGCCCGGAATTTTCCTTTATATCGTTGTACAGTGGCAATTGAGGCAGAGGCTGAGATGTCAGAACTGCTCTCTCGCTGAACACGATTTCTGGTCGAAATTTGGTAACATACAATTGCCTTGCAAGATTTCAAATAGGACATATGTAGTGCAAAAGAAGACGGAATTTTAGCTTGCATCAAACAGTTTAAGTATGTTGTACGATCTCTAATTCCTTGCTCATAACTTTGATTTCTTTAAAGTCTTGAACAAGGAGTCTAATTTGGCAATTAGATAATACCCACTGGCAATGAACCTATTTTTTAAGTCAAGGAGATTTCGTTTTCTCTCAACAACTCATTGCTTCTGATGACGCCATTTCCTTATCTTTATCGATTTCAAAATAAAACAAGGAAAAACTAGTTTTTCTCAGTTTATCAAACGTTTGCCTCCTTACTTGCTACAAATGATGTTTGGTAAACGTATGGTAAATAATAAGAAGCATCATGTTGCAGGTGCATGAGCATCAACTGTCAGTTCTACGACTGGGCAGCTGTCTTTATCTTGAAATTGAAACGTCTCTTTTTCTCAATGAAACTTTAATATTCCTCCCAATGCCTATTCAATGAAGGAGTTTTCGTCATCAGATTGAAGCGGAGGACATTCCCTTTGGAAATATCTTAAAATGATTCCGGTTTTCTTTTCATCTTTTGTTTGTTTAGTCTGTTATTCCCTGTGTACTGCATTCTACTGTGTGTTTTTTTTTTTTTTGTAATTTGTTAACGCTTGTAACGTATGGATCTTCCTCCCTTCTTATATTATGTTTTCTTAAAGATTTTTTTTTCTTGTTTTTAAACTACATACATCCCCTCTAATAAAAGATATAAACTTCCTTTGAAGCCCGTTTACTTTCGAACTTCCACTCCTCATGTTACTCTTTCAAAATGACTCATGAGTGAGTCAGTGAGTAGGACAAAAAAATATATGAAGCCCTTGTCGACTTGATAACTTTACTGAGATTTTCTAGAAGGGCCGCTAAACCAACTGTAATAACAAAGAACTAACGATACAAATAAAAGCAATTGGAGTAACTGCTCTGATTTTATGGGTGCTGAAATCTGGAAGGGTTAATAATATATATAAAAAAAATATATATTATTGTTTATTATGCATACTCACTTTTGTATATTTCCTTCACGAAACATTCGGTTAGTACAGATGGAAATTAGGGTAAATGTAGTTTTACCATTAATGCTTGCTATAAGTAATGTTACAAACGTCCTTTTAACTGCTTGCTTTTTGCTTTTCCAGTTCAAACTTGATACTTCAGTATAACATAACGTAAAGTAAAAGAATTACTAGATGTTTTTGTGAAGTTCATTTGACGTTTTCCCGCGCCATGCCTTTTCCACGAATGATGGCCCAGGTGTCAAATCAGTACGTAAATTTTATGACCGTACCTAAAGTAATTAACAGCACCTGGCCCAACCTAGTAATCCTCGCTTGAAGGGAAAGTTAGTAGCCCTTTTGCACATTAAAATGAACCCTTTGAGACTTCACACTGCCCTGATACTGTTAAACAGCCCCCAATCAATTTCCCACTAGAGCAATCTGAGAAAATTCCCCCTCCGATCAGCTAAGTGCCATGCTATTGACCTGTCCCACACCTGCATATCCTCCCACTCAGGCCCACCTCTCAAGTCTAATTATCTCGTTATTGTAACCTCTTTCCCTCGAACCTTTTATTGTCCGGCTCTCAATGACCTTTCCAGGTACCTACTGGGATTATCCACATGCCCCGAGAAGAGGACAATAGATGACCCCATCAAGATGAGACTGTCAAAACACGACTATCGTCGGAGCCGATTGCAGTATAAATGTGGGCTTTGACAGGACATCCTTTGCTAGTGTATCTTATGGCATCTTCCTGTCAAGAATCCTGTTGGATAGGGACTCCGATCGAGTCCCCACTATACGTCTCTCTGATGCTGTCACTCCGAAGGTGGTCCTGACTAACCGCCTTGCCCTTTGAGCGCTGATGACTCTGTAGTCCAGCAGCGCCCTTCTACCCTCATGTGATTCCTCTATGGTGGGGGACTGTACGTGACACAGCTTCCATTGATGCTCCTACTACGGGAAACTGGCTCTCATCTGCTCGAGTCTTGTCCACGGACTAAAGTAATGTGATTGGAAGTTGTTTGTCCAGCTTCACCATTTTACCTCTTACCTGAATTTTCTACCTGTTCTCTCGTTCTCATACCTATACCCCTTAGAATTCTCCCTCAGAGATTCTTGTGATTTTGGCTGTGGTGTTCGATTGATCAATATTGGGATACCAGTGTTAGTCTTACCTATGCTTCAATTGTAGTGTTAACTTTCAGTGAGTTATAATTACTAGTGTCAAGGAATCCATGTTTTGTTATTTTGCTCATGTATTCCAAGTTCACTGTCACTCAAAATTCCTTCGTATATTACAACATCCCTTGCTTTGCAGATCTGTGTTGCGAGTACTTGTTGTGTGAGATTACCTGTAGGTCAACAGTGCCATCTTCCTGGAAACTACAGGTTCCATATCTGGTCAAGATATCTGGATCCCCAGTGTGAACCTTGCCTTGCTTAGCCTTTGAAGGCATAGTTATATCACCTGCATTTGTGTGGCACTCTTGCATATTGATTGTCATTTTAGTACAGTAATTTTGGATAGTGCCATGGAGCTCTACTGATAGCTCCTGTAAATACTTCATCTTCTGATATTTTAATGAATCATATATTTTCAGTGGACAATCTAAATTTACCTTAAACCTTTACTTTGTTGATATTTTGAGTTATATTCACTAACCAACCCTTTCTGATTACTGAAGCATGGCCCCCCTTAGTCAGTTGTCATTTCCTAAGGCATAGTTTAGAGCCATTCCTCATGCCCCATGGCTGTGCATGTGACAGTGGCGACCTTGCCAGGATACTTAGAGCTTGGGTGCAAGCTGCAATATCAACTTTCAATTGAAATTCATAACCCCTTACAACTCAGCCAGCTAGCAGATCAGTTACGACTGGCTAGTCTGAGTTTCCCTTGCTGTTCCACACACTTCTATGGCAAAACCTATGTTTAGCATCTGTTGACTACAACACACAATAAGTAAGTGCATTTTTCTTAGTATTTCATGTTTTCAAATTTTAATTTGTGCTTCACGAATATTTAAAATCTGCACCTTACACGAGGTTGTTCACCTGTTCACTCCATAACCTGAGCTGCCACCAACTGCTAACTGTAGCTTTACTGAGTGTGAGTGCAGTGGTACTTATAAGACTCAGGGTCTCAGTTGACTTACTAAGTGTTTAGTAAGTGCAGTGATACAAGTGATAATGATTTAACCACCCAGGAAAGTAAACATTCCCATTGAAAACTTACTAAACCTCCTTGCTAAAAAAATCCTTTGTGACAACCCTTGCGGCAACTCGTCAAGCTTCCGAGATACTATTAGAAACTTGCTCACCCATTCATTTCACCAGTGTAGTCAAATCACCTTTTTCCAAGTTTAATTATTTCTCTGAACGTGTCATAAGTTTACTCAAATTCATCTCGCTTATCAAATGAGTGATATTCTTATAATTGCTTAGTTCAAAAACTGCAGTGAAAATCGTCCAAGTTATCATAAATACAAATATCCTTCCATGTTTCATATGGCAATAAGCATAAGCATAGTATAGTCTGAAGTCTTGTTTTTGATGTGTGGCCAAACGTCAAGCTAAGAGTTCATTGACCCCTATTGTTTACTTAACCTTTGCAGATTGATTGACTCGATAGACAGTAACTTCTCAAATCTCGAGTGAAAGTCTTCAACTTTTTCATTCATTTTTGCTCACTAGAAGTCCAACTATGGGGACACTCGTTTTGTTTGGAATGAATTACGAACTTCTGGATTTTCTTAACTGATTTTGTGAGACTAAAAATAAGTACTGGTAACCTCTACCTCACATGAACAGTGCAAATTTATTCTATGTCTTTTAATTTGTACATATACCAGTGAAAAATTACAAACCATTGCTTTCTGCTAGCCTAAGTCGTTGATTTATGTACAAACTCATTAAAAAACTAGCCAACCTGTGTGCCTTCTGCATGCGCTCGACAGCTGAGATATTCCTGTCAGATTGCACTGAGGACATTAGGGTCTTCCAGGAACTTGGTCTGGAAAGAAACTCCCATGGGGAAGCCTTTACCAACTGGTTTGATGCTCATGTAACTAGAGCCCAACAGGAGAAAGGCCCAGCGGGAAGAGAGAGAAGCCCAGCGTGCTCATGAATTTGCTGTGGCTCAGCTCAGAGCCAAAAATCCCACCTCTGCTGTTCCCCCATCTGTGTTGCAATGGGTGAACAGCTTCATCCAAGCCTGATCGGATGAAGAACCGAAGACTGGGCTAGTTCACATTGAATGGGTCTTTGAGAATTGCCAGCCTAACCCCACTGAGATAGCACTTATTTTGAATAAGCATATACGAGGGAAAGAGTTTATTGCTCTTCGGTCCTTGTCCACTGGAGAGCAAGGGAACTTCACAGCCATAAGAGGAATATTCGCCAATGCTTACGAGATAACCCCTGAGAAGTGGAGGCATAGCTGGCGTAGCCTACCAAAGAATGATGGATAGACCTGGATGGACTGGACCTACCACAAGGATGAGAACTTCAACAGATGGATGGAATCCTTCTTGGCCAAGACCTACGATGCTGTCGTTGAGTGTATAAAGCTGGGGGACTTTTTTGATCACTCCCCCAGTGCCCTCACTACATACCTGCATGAATAAAGCCCTGCAACTGTTGCTGAGTGCTGCTGGCTGGCCGATGAATGGAAGACTCATCTCTCGCATTTAAATTCCTAACACAAAAAAAACTTAGTCCAACTGGGTATACATCCTCTACAGCCCAGCCAAGAAATGGACTTCCTCCAAAACCTTTCCTCTGCCATCTGTGCAAGAAGGCCAGGCACAAAGCTGACCATTGCCCATCCAAGCCTAGAAATAACCACAAACCTAATCCAAGCATATTTAGCGAGACTACTCTGGCCCAGAGCACCTCTGTTGCTTCCGGTTCCCAACGATGCCCTACTGTTACCCTGGCAGGGTTGGGTTTCAGAAGGGAGTATAGTAAGGACATTTGTAAGAATTGCAAGAAGGTCAGGTATGCGTCAGCATGCTACATGGGATGCCCCAAAATTTCCAAACCAAAATAGTTCTGATGGCAGTTAGTATACATGGGTCCACCAAATGGATAGGGTTGGACAATGTGACTGTAGCCCCCATTAACTGCTCAGGACCAGTCCGTGTCCTCACTAACATTGTCAACACAAGGTCGGAAGTCAGTCTCATACTGAGAAATCAGGTGCCTCCTGAAGCTTCTTTTCATGAAGACGAACGCATTTCTGTTCAGTGGTTCAACGGTCACTCTTTGGACCTCCCAAATGTCCGCCTAACTGTCGCTCAGAGCGACCCTCTGAAAACAAGAAAACATCTGTTTGGAGTAACCGAGAAGCTCGCTACCGGACACCCCTTGCTGTTAGGGCAAGATTTCCTACAGTGGAGAAACTCACAGGTCCCTTTGCAATGCAAAACAATAGTGCTCACAGAACCAAAGGAGAAACTCTTCCTCAATGCATGCCTAACAGAAGGCTCTCTGCCAGTACCAGATGGCTGTACATTTATCGCCGAACTTAGGGATATGATCCATGTACCCAACAGCAATTCCGCCCAGGAACCTGTTCCCTTTCTATCTCTCCTCCTATCTCACGTCCTGGCGGCCTCCCAGCCTCACAACCTTAATAGCTGACTGGGCCCTCCTTTCTTACTCCCAGCCTCAATGGCCCTGCAGACTTGCAACCTACAGATCCATCTTGGCCTCATTTGCCAACACCTCACATAACCAAAGAGGAACCCTCTCCTCTTGAAATCAGTGACATGATAGTGCCATCCAGTGCCACACTCTCCCAGATGCCTGTCATCGCTGTGGCACCCTTTACCAATTTCCACCTGATTTTGGAAAACAAGATTCCTTTTGGGAAAACAGGATCCCTTATGGGCCCAAACCTGAACACTGCCACTATCCCCATTGAGGGGACACCTCATAACCTAATGGAAATAGCTCTTACTAAGTTAGGTGTTACTGACCCCTTCCATAAAAACCATGTCTCCGAAGCAATGCCCATACCACTTGAACGTCTTGAGCAGTGCCAGGTTTCATCAGTTACGATAGTTGAGTTGGTGCCAAACATCATCCCTGTGACTGGCACTGCCTTAGTATTAGTGGTGAGATGCTCTACAGATCTCCCTCCCAAAGATCCCCACTGTGCCTTTAATCCACTGCCAGTTCCATCTGCGTGCCCTGCTCCATCCTACTCAGACACTGAGCCCCCCACGAAACAACCTCCAGTGTCTGGCCCTGCCCTATTGCCAGTGCCAGCAAGCAATACCAATCTCCCTTCCAGAGACCCCAAAACTGGCGCCAACTCCTTGCCGGTGCCACTTGCATACACTGAGCAGTGCCACCCGCCTTCCAGCCCCAATGTCGAGCCTCATTCCACTTTAAACTCTAAGCATGGCCCTGCTGAGATGGCAGTGTCAGTGCCAAATCAAGACTGGATTCGTATGCCTGGTCCTACATGCTTATCAGACCCAGAGCACCCCATAGATTTCCCTACAGGAGATCACAATCTGCCGCCCCCCCCCCTCTTTTCACCTGGCTTGGCTCCGTAACCAGTGCCGGACAGAGAGTCAGTCCGAAGTGCAATACGGTCCTTTCCGCATTCCTCTGGCCTCATCAAACACTAATCCCCTGACGTGGCCTTGCAACCCATGTCTGAGTTGGTCATTGTTACCCGTGAGCCTCCCATGCCAGCAACACTCCCTTCCTCGCCATCTCAGCCGTTGGAAACAGAGGCTCTGATGGGACTCTTTTCCATACCTCAGCTGGTTGCAGAGTTTAAGGACTTGTGGCGGCAGCTGATAGATCTAATTAACCCAGCCCCTGCTCTAGTTGTCACAGCAGCCAGAAAAGGTGGTACTCCCACATTCTTTTCGGACTTGGGCTCCCCAGCTCCTATGGTGCCATCAAATCATCAAGCCAGGAGAGGCCCAAGGAAGAGAGGTAAACGGTGTAGGACGCCCAGGTAGCTTACGAGAGCCACCGAGTTCTCAGTGCATTGGTGCCAACCTGGCACAGTGCCCCATTTTATCTAAGTAATTTGGCACCATAATCCAAAGTAAGAAGCGAAGTCACTTCCTTTCTGTAACTCTTTGTAAAATGTAAGTCATTTCCTTTCCTGTCGTTTGACATCGTGTAACTTCTTCTGTTCCTACAGGAACACTCATTGTACGACTCGTAGTAGTCTACTGCTAACTTTGTGTTACATTACCCACTCTGCTTGAGTGCTATGCAGAGTGTCAGGTGCCGGATGCCCTGGCACTGTAATGCTAATACTGAGGGTCCTGTAGGGTCTCTGATGATCAAAGCTACTTTACAAGTCAGGTTTCCACATTTACCAGCGATTGATCCCTATTACAGGGATGGCAATCAAGTCACTCCCTACTAGTTGAATTTTGTGACATAATTTATTCCCCCAGTTTACTAAAAGTTACCTTAGCTAACATCCCTTTCATTTACCATTGCCTATCTTTTTGCTTTTTCTACTTTTGTACTGTTACCTATTGCACTGCCTTGTGTATGGGTTAGCACAAGCATTTTTGTGAAGCATCATATGAAGGTTGTCTGATCAAATCAGCCACAATCCATATGTCATTACTGAATGGATTTGTATGTTATGATTTACGTAGTTAAGATGTAATTAGTAAGAGACAAGTCTGCATTAAAATTAAGATGTAAAAACGACCTAATAATTTTGCTTTTCATGATTTGCGTTTGCTATAAGTCAGGTTTTTCTGGCTCACACTTTGAATTGTCTAGAATTAATTTTGTATACTGACATGATTTCAGTTTAGACACTTGAGATGTATTAGATGAGAGAGGGAAACATGTCTATCAATCCACAAAAAGCTTTTAGAACATCCTTTTGACTGTTTATTTTTGTTTTTCCTGTCTTGATAGTTCAATATAATATAATGTAAAGTAAAAGAAATATTAGATTTTTTTTGTGAAGTTCATTTAATGTTTTCTCATGCCATGCCCTTTCCACGAATAACGGCCCAGGTGTCAAATGAGTACGTAAATTTATGATCTTACCCAAAGTAATTAACAGCACCTGGCCCAACCTAGTAATCCTCGCTCGAGGGGTAAGTTAGGAGCACTTTTGTACATTAAAGTGAACCCTTTGAGACTTCACACTGCTCTGATACTGTTAAACAGTCCCCATTGCATTTCCCATGAGAGCAATCTGAGAAAATTCCCCCTCCGATCAGCTAAGTGCCATGCTATTGCCGGTCATTTCCTTGACCTGTCCCACACCTGGGTATCCTCCCACTCAGCCCCACCTTTCAAGTCTAATTATCTCTTTATTGTAACCTCTTTCCCTCAAACCTTTTCTTGACCAGCTCTCAGCGACCTTGCCAGGTACCTGCTGGGATTATCCACATGCCCCAAGAAGAGGATAATAGATGACCCCATCAAGATGGGACTGTCAAAACACGACTACCGTCGGAGCCGATTGCGTTATAAATATGGGCTATGACTGGACATCCTTTGCTGGTGTATCTTACGACGTTTTCCTGTCTAAAATCATGTTGGATAGGGACCCTGATCGAGTCCCCACTTTAAGAACTGATGACTCTGATGCAAATAGATGGTGCAGATATGGAGATAGGTGCAGATACAAACACAAAATGAATAATTATGAAGATGGAAGATCAACTATTTTGGAAAAGTTCGATTTTTAATGTCCAAAGTTATGGAAATGAAGAGAAGAACATTTCAGAGCAGGAAAGACACATGGGAAAATCCTTATTATTACCCATATTAGATAATAGGGATAAAACACAAACCATCATAGTGATGAATGCACAGGGTTTAGTTTCGAGTAACTCAAAAAGAAAAATAGATTTCTTAGAAGAACTAACCCAAACTGAAAAAATAGATATAATGAATATAAGTGAAACCTGGTGCTCACAAGAGACTGATAATGATGATCAGATAAAGGGTTTCCAAACTTATAGATCAGATAGAAAAAAATAGGAATCAAGGGGGAACCTCGATATATGGGAGAGATGTAAATCAAGGAAAAATCTGTGAGAAATATAGTAACACAGAATGCGAATTAATAGCAGTAGAATTTGAATCTGAAAAATTAGTAAACATTGTAATATACAGACCCCCGAATACTAAAGAGTTTGACATAATAATTGACAAATTGGATGATACATGTAGAAATCGTCACAAAGATGATTATACTCCTATCCGGAGACTTTAACTTTCCTTCCGTAGAATGGAAAGAACGAATAGGAGATTGTGGTTGTATTTATACATGTAAAAAGGAGAGTAATAGTAGAGCAGACGATAAGAGGCAATTTGAAAATCTATTAGATATGCTACTAGAACATAACATTCAGCAAATAAAACACCTACCAACAAGAAAAGATAATATTTTAGACCTAGTATTTGTGAACGAGGTGAACTATGTTAAAGAAAAAATAGTGTATAATACAAGTATTTCGGACCATAATGTCATAGTATTAACAGTCCGTTCCAAAGCACATGTAAACAGAGATAATCAAGAGAAGAAAAAAATGGGAAGGATATGGAAAATATAATTTCTATGGTAAAAATTTTAATTGGTAAAAAATAAATGAAGAATTAAACAAAGACAGGGAAAACATATTCGTAAGTGATAATATACAGGTAAATACGGATATATTATTTAAAATATTAGAGGAAATAGTGGAAAAATATATACCAAAGAAAAAAAGTAAACATCCGTCACGCATACCAAGAGACAGAAGGCTCTTGTTCCAGAAAATCAGAAAGTGGAAAAAAGGTCTTGCAAAAGAAAAGAATACATGGAAAGTGATGGAGCTAAAAAGTAAGATAGAAAATTCAGAACTAAAGATTATACAGTCAAAAGAAAAAGATAATCAGGACCTAGAAGAAATGACCGTACAAAATATCAAACAAAACCCCAAAATTTTTAATTCATATGCAAAAAAGATGAATAAAAGAAGAGTAGAAATAGGTCCTCTAAGAATTGAAGGGTGATTAACAAATTAAAAAAAAAAGGAAATATGTAACATATTAGCAGAAAGATATAAGAGTGAATTCACACCTAGAATTGATAATGAAGATAATGATACAGAAATAAGAGATGAAAATAGTGAATATTTATCGGACATAAATATTACTGAAGCCGATATTGTGCAGGCTATTAATGAGATTAAAAATGGATCAGCAGCAGGACCAGATGGTGTTCCTGCCATTTTGTTAAAGAAAGTGGTTCATTCAATCGCAAAACCGATCGCAATATTATTGACACAAAGTATAGTCACAGGCAAGATTTATGATGAGCATAAATTAGCGTATATTACCCCAACTTTCAAAGGTGGATCAAGACTAGAGGAAAGTAATTATAGGCCTGTGAGTCTGACATCTCATATTATGAAAGTTTACGAAAGGGTAATGAAAAAATATATAATGAAACATTTAAAGAAAAATAGTTGGTTTAATATAGGACAACATGGTTTTGTTCCCGGAAGAAGTACACAAACCCAACTGTTAGTCCACCATGAGAGCATATATAAAAATATGATAAACGAAAAAGATACAGATGTGGTTTACCTAGACTTTGCAAAAGCTTTTGACAAGGTAGACTATAATATATTAGCAAAAAAAAAAATAAAATAGAAAACATAACATTGAGGATAAAGTAGGAAGATGGATAAAAGAATTTTTGCAAAACAGAAAACAGATAGTGATTGCTAACGACGAGAAATCGGATGAAGCTATGGTAATATCCGGTGTGCCACAAGGTACGGTGTTAGCTGCATTGCTGTTTGTGATTATGATTGCAGACATAGACATAACGTTAAGGACTCGGTAGTGAGAAGTTTCGCCTAAGACACAAGAATAAGTAGAGAGATTACTTGTGATGAAGATAGGAACTCGCTACAAAGAGACCTAAAAAAAAAAAATATATATATATATATATATATATATATATATATATATATATATATATATATATATATATATATATATATATATATATATACATATATATAAATGGGCAGAGGTAAAAGGATGGTATTTAACTCTGATAAATTTGAATCAATAAACTATGGTGATAGAGAAGGAATGCTATATGCATATAAAGGACCTAATAATGAGACAATCACAAATAAGGAAGCAGTTAAAGACCTGGGTGTGATGTTGAATAGGAATATATCAGGCAATGATCAAATAGCAATACTACTGGCAAAATGCAAAGCAAAAATGGGAATGTTCCGACACTTCAAAACAAGAAAAGCTGAAAACATGATTATGCTTTATAAAACGTACGTACGTAGTCCACTTGAATATTGCAATATAATATGGTACCCACACTACCAAAAGGATATTGCACAAATAGAGAGTGTACAAAGGCCCTTTACTGCTAGAATAGAAGAAGTTAAGGACCTTGACTACTGGGAAAGACTACAATTCTTAAATTTATAGTCTTGAAAGAAGAAGAGAACGCTACATGATTATCCAGGCATGGAAACAGATAGAAGGAATTACCGAAAACATCATGGAGCTAAAAATCTCCGAAAGAGCAAGCAGAAGTAGATTAATAGTGCCCAAAACTATAACAGGAAAACTAAGGAAAGCACACAGGACATTAATCCACCACGCACCAGCATCGATAATGCAGTGTCTATTCAATGCACTACCAGCTTATCTGAGAGACATATCAGTTGTGAGCGTAGATGTGCTTAAGAATAAGCTTGACAAATATTTAAGATGCATCCCAGACCATCCAAGACTGGAAGATGCAAAATATACCGGAAGATGCATTAGCAATTCTCTGGTAGACATCAGAGGTGCCTCACACTGAGGGACCTGGGGCAACCCGAACGAACTGTAAGGTCTGTATGGCCTGTAAGCCCAGAAGCACCCTTCTGCCTTCACCTGATTCCTCTATGGTGGGGGACTGTACAAGACACAGCTTCCATTGATGCTCCTGCTATGGGAAAGTGGCTCTGATTCTACTCAAGTCTTGTCCACGGACAAAGGTAATGTGATAGTTGCTTGTCAGCCTCACCATTTTACCTCTTACCCAAATTTTCCACCTGTTCTCTCATTCTCATATCCATACCCCTTCAAATTCTCTCTCAGATATTCTTGCAATTTTGACAATGGTGTTTGACTTATCAATATTGGAATAACATTGTTAGTCTTACCTTTGCTTAGATTGTAGTGTTAAGTTTCAGTGAGTTATTATTACCAGTGCCAAAGCATCATTGTTGTGTTATTTTGCTTACATATTCCAAGTTAATTGTCACTCAAAATTCCTTCATATATTACAACATCCCCTGCTTTGCAGATCTGTGTTGTGAGTACCTACTGTTGTGTGAAATTACCTGTAGGTCAAAGGTGCCAACTTCCTGGAAACTGCAGGTGCCATATCCGATCACGATATCTGGATTCCCAGAGTGAAGTTTGTCTTGCTTACAGTACCCCATCTTGTACTCCCTAAGGATTCTATCCGATATTTATGAAGTGTGTTAGCCTAAGAAGGCATATTTATATCACTTGCATTAGTGTGGCACTCTTGCTTATTGATTATCATTTTAGTACAGTATTTTGGATAGTGCCACAGAGCTCAATTGATAGCTTCTGTTAACATTTCATCTTCTGAAATATTTACTGGATATTTTAGTGAATTGTATGTATTAATTGGGCAATCTAAATTTACCTTAAACCCTTACTTTGTTTATATTTTGAGATATATTCAGTAACCAAACATTTCTGATCACCAGAGGGTGGCCCCCTAAGTTGTCGTTTCCTATGGCATACTTTAGGGCCGTCCCTTACACTCCACGGCTGCGCCTGTGAATACACACACACACACACACACACACACACACACACACACACACACACACACACACACACACACATATATATATATATATATATATATATATATATATATATATATATATATATATATATATATATATATATATATATATATATATATATATATATATATATATATATATATATATATATATATATATATATATATATAGTAACCAAACAAACCTTTCTGATCACCAGAGGGTGGCCCCTAAGTTGTCGTTTCCTATGGCATACTTTAGGCCGTCCCTTACACTCCATTTTGGCTGCGCCTGTGAATACACACACACACACACACACACACACACACACACACACACACACACACACACACACACATATATATATATATATATATATATATATATATATATATATATATATATATATATATATATATATATGGATAGTTTTTTGCATCCGAAGGAAAAAAGGAGAAAGAGAGAACGTTCTTAAATTATATTACAGGAATTATATGAGCACTGCTTACAAGACCGACGAAAAAGTACTTCGAGAAATTGTAGGACGAGGAGTAATACCGATAGAGGAAAATACTAAAATTGACCTGCAGATATACTATAAGAACTTTAGAACTGCCAACCTGATCATAAAGAATAACTCCCACAACAAGAAGCGCTCTCTTGATAAGTGTAACGTAGTATACAAGTATACATGTCAAATCGCGAACTGCAAGTCGCGAAATATTTTTATATTGGAAATACTACAACTTCACTATCAAGAAGACTTACTATGCATTTGCAAAATGGTAGTATTAAAAATCACACGAGAGACACACACGATGCGGGTCTAACCAGGGAAATGCTCGAAGCCAACACTGAAATTATTGACAGCGTTGCTGATGCTAAAAGGCTAAAATACCTTGAGGCAATATACATAAATATTCATAAGCCTCCCCTAAACGTGCAAGGAATCAACGCAATAATTCTACCTTCCGATCGTGAAAGGAGAAGAAATGCAGCAGACTAAAATGTGTCGTCAATGTTGGACCTATGCAAATATTTTAGTTAACTTTATATTTGTCATGTTTTATCTTGTTCTATCCTGATATTGATAACTTTGTATTTACATTTTACTTATACTTTTTACGTGTGTAATTACTATATTAATTTTACATATACAGTTTGAATGTCTCTTTGACGATTCTTTGTTGACCGTCTATTTTCAGCTATTTATTTTTCGTCTGGTTGTTTCTAACTGCCCGAATATTGGATTTTAGCCATGTAAATACCTAAATAGCAATTCTTGGTAATTGTCAACAGGCCAGTTGTAAACAAGTTTAGTAACAAACCTATATGTTTTAACTGTTAATTTCAAAACGCTAACTGCCAAATATTGATTTTAACCATCGAATAGTTATATTTTTGACAAGTGTTCCTTTGAAAGAATGTTATATATATGTGTGAATTTTTTGTAAACACTCATTTGTAGCAGAAGATGTCTCTAGAAGAGACGAAACGTCCTAACCAATAAAACGTCCATCAAAATGAACTTTGGTGCTTTACTCCATCAGTTGCCTGAAGAACAGAGGAAGATAATAAGGAAAATCGAGAACATTAGTAAGAAACTAATAAACTGCAACTTCACTGTCATATTTAACGACATTTGCATAAAGGAAAACTTACTGCCAATATTTAACATATATATATATATATATATATATACATATATATATATATATATATATATATATATATATATATATATATATATATATATATATATATATATATATATATATATATATATATATATATATATATATATATATATATATATATATATATATATATATATATATATATATATATATATATATATATATATATATATATATATATCTTTCTTTTAATGTGCTTGTTTTTTTTCCCAATTGTGAGCACGATGCCTTCTTTTGAAGGACTTTGATTTGGCATTTTTGGGGTAGACTGTAGTCTTAATCGGCTGCCCTCCCTGTCATTGCTTAGACCTCGGTACCGTATGCACATGTACAGTATTGTACCAGTCACCAGAGCCCTTTACCCCAGCAGCAGGGAAGTTGTTGCGCGGTTAGGTCGAAAGTCGAGACTGTGAAAGTCTGTTATATTTTTAGAAGATGTTGAGTGGCTTCGTTTGTTTGTGTATTAGTCTGACCCATTTCTTTAAGAAAACCGATCTGTTGATTACATATATAATCCCTAGGTGTCTACATTGATAGCAAATGTCCTCTTTCTGACCGGTCGGCTGCAGATTTGAACTTGCTTTAAGAAGTCTGAGCTGCTGCTCTAACCGACCCAGCCAGATATATATATAAATCTCTCTATATATATATAATATATATATATATATATATATATATAATATATATATATATATATATATATATATATATATATATATATATATATATATATATATATATATATATATATATATATATATATATATATATATATATATATATATATATATATATTTTTTTACAAATATTATGTTTCAACAATTTTGATTGTAAAATATCAGCCTGACTGAGACAGGGAAAAGACGTTGTTAATAGGTTCTTCAGTTCAAACTTAACGTCCGTTGGAGAACGGGATAGGTAAGTTAGGCCTTTTACCCTATAGGAAAATTTCCTTATCAGCCTTAAGAAAGGTGGTCCTAAGGTCCTTTTTTCCTTCCTACCTGTCTCTTGGCGAATGTTTTTAACAAGAACGTGGACACCTAGGGTGACTGTTTTTGACCCAGGCCGGTCAGGGAACATTAAGAGAGACTGGAGCATTCGGAGAGACCACATGTCCGAAGGGGCCTCTTCTCCTTTTCTTTGTCTATTATCCTATTAGTGAAGTGAAGAAGCAATTGTGAAGACCCCACCCCCAGCGGTGTTGGTTACAATTATTAAGGTAAAGTATGTTCAAAATTCGCCCATTCTTTTATCTTTTTCTGTATTTCGCATTTCTTTGTTTCCCCCTTCATCCCCACTTACTGTATATGAGGAAGTCTAGATTAAGCCTCATTATTATATTGTTAGCTTCAACCCTGTTATTCCAGTAAAATACCTAGGATTTAGGTAAGCAAAATCAGGTTAAATCTCGATGCTTTGTATGCCTCAAGCGTCCGAATGTTTGGAAGAACCGTTGCGTTTAAAATCAAATTCATCTCAAATATTTTTGTTAAGGTTAATTACCCTTAACTGGCGACCTATAATTAACGACTGTCTTTGAGGTTAACTTTGGCTTCAAGTGGCAGGTTATGTAATCTTGGTTTGCAGGGCCGTGAAAACTATTAAATTGAATAATACATGATCAACCAAGACCTCACACGTAACATTGGCGACCTTGCCAGGATCTAAAGTACATTTTAGAGAAAGAATCTGGATAAAAGGAAATTAAATTACATTAATTCCAAAAAAAAATAAATAAAAAAATAAAAGTCAGATATCGAACTCCATTTCATTCTTCCAAACAAGGAACGAGGCATAATAATAAGCAGTAAAGAGTTATAATAACGAGTGTAGTGAGAATTAGCTGTAGGTAAAAAGGGTGGACTCGAGAGCAGAGCGTCATAATTTATAACGTTTAAGACAAGGACATTTACCGTGTTCGATCGTGAATCAAGTCGTTCAAGTAACGAATTCAAAGGCCGAATCGCGGAGCCCAGTTCATATACACAAAGTAATTTAGAAATCGCGTCGGCAATTCCGATCGTTATTGTTTGCATATAGCGGGAATCATTCAAAACCGTGTCAGTGAAGTAGCAAACGAACTGAAATAGTAATTTTACAATAAAGGTACCGTTCAACAACGTAAATTTACGCAGGCAGGCTAGCATTTCTCTTTTCATTCTTTTGTTTAATGTCCGGGTGAGAATACGATAACAAAAGACAAAGTTGTTTGGTAATTTCGCTTTCCATCCTTAACGTAAAACACTATGCATGATTGGTATATTTAAAGTAAAATCTGGATACCTGCCTTTGTTTTATGGGTTGTTTTTGAATTTGGTTAAAAGGAAATACCCGCCATCTTGGATTCCTCCGCCGTGTTCGCGCGGTTGTTTTGAAATTGTTCGAACTGTTTGTGAGAGAACGGCCATTTTGGTGTTCCTTCGCCGCCCGAGGTTGTGTTTGAAATTTAGGCCTAACGGGACCTTGGCCGCCATCTCAAAGACCTTGTTATTGTGACCTCTGCCCGAGCCACTCTTGGGGTCATATATTTTTTTTTGCTTTTCGTAGCGAACCCACCTCCTAATATCTTAGCTAGGAAAAAACCAAAAGATAATTTAGGCAGGGAAAGATAGGCCTTAGTTAGAGTAATAACAACAAGTTCCTACGAATACCTGCTATAAAAATCATATAAAGAGAATTTAAAATTTTACGATAAACTTTTGTGACGTCGGCTCCCAGGAAAATTAAGATAATAAAGTAATCCCTAAGGAAGCCAAGACGACGCATCTATATCATTTTATTAAGATCCATGCCATTGTGCATGTATAAAATCTTTGTTTACATGTTCTCAAGCAGCAAGAAATTAGCTGATTGAAAATCTCTCTCTCTCTCTCTCTCTCTCTCTCTCTCTCTCTCTCTCTCTCTCTCTCTCTCTCTCTCTCTCGTCATTCAAGTAAGCATTCCTAACCTAAGTGTACGTGACCCTCTTCAAAGAAAGAACGGCCGACACTAGGCTAATTAATTCGAATACAATAAACCAAATAAAAGAAACACCTCTGTCCCACAATAGATGAGGACAAGTTAAGAGTAATTACGATACAGTGATAAACTGTCGGTCACGAGTGAGGCCTGCTATCCAGACCGAAGCAAACAGTAGTTTTCACCCTCTGAAAAAGAAGGGGCCAGCACTGGGGTTGGTACTGGGACCAGCCACTCACGAGGATCTTTAAAGAAAAAAAAAAAAACCCAAATTCACTTTATTCCACAGTGCCAATAATTTGCAGCACTGTCATCACTTGAATAGCTTACTTCTCTCTCTTTTACCTTCCCTTCTCTCTCATTCGATTGTTGCACTCTGCAGGGGTGTAGAGTGCCTTTCTCCCATATAGCCTAGTTGGACTCCAGTAGAGGGTCCCTAGGAACACATTGGCACCATAGTTGCCAGGAAAATAACTAAAGAAAACAAAAGGGAACACAGAAGAGAAGGTTCTTCTGGGACCTAACCTGCACCAGTGCCTAGGGATACTGAGTGCCACCAGTGTGACCTGTACACGGCACACCCAAACTACAGTGCCACCTTCTGAAAGGGTGCCACGTCATTGAAGAGACACTTCCTCGCTGCCCAAGTACGCCCAGTCGACCCGGTTAGACGCCCTTCCCACCAGAACCATGGCAGCAGAGCATTATAAAACCTTCCTGGGGCTGGGGACGGCGGCAGGTCTCACCGGCTCGGAACTTACCACCTGGGTTAAGGAGCAAGTGGACGACTTGGCCAAGCGGGAGAAGGAAGAAAGACTCGAGCAGAGGAAGATGAAGAAGAAGAGGAAGTATGAAGCCGAGCAAAGGCAGTATGAAGAGGGAAAGAAGAAAGAAGGAGACAGCATGAGTTAGCCTGCAAGGAAACTGAGTTAGCCCTAAAGGAGAAGGAGCTCGAGCTTGAGAGAGCGAAATGGAGAATGCCGAAGCTATGGCTAGCCATCAAGCCTCCAGTCCTACACCTGCTGCATCAAACGCTCCATTTCGAGCATCAATTCCCTAGTCCCCAAGTGGACTGAGGACGAGCCAGAAGCATGGCTGGAGGAGATCGAGGCTCTTTTCGATAACTACAGCACCACGGAGACGGAGAGAGCCTTAATACTAGCCAAGCATATGGAGGAAAAGCCAAGGCAGCGTTCGCTCACTGGAGAAGAGCCAGAGAGGTAACATGGCAGAAGTTCGTAGAGTCATTACAAAGGGCCTACGAGATAACCCCAGAAAATGGAGACAACGGTTCCGAGGTCTTGCCAAGGAAGTCGGCTGGTCTTGGACGGAATGGGCATGTCACAAAACCCAGTCCGGTACGCGCTGGTTCGACTCCTTGGCCTGCACGACGTTTGAGGATCTCTTCAATCGGACCATGCTAGAAGACCTTTTCCAATGTGTGCCAGGGCCCTTGCAGTATATCTTAACGATAAACAGCCCTCCACACTTATGGAAGCTTGTCGCATGGCTGATTCGTGGAAACTTTCAATCAGTCGCATAGCACCTCTCAGAGGCTTAATCATCCTCCGCCTACCTCTCGAACTCCACTCGCCCGAAGAATGGACTGCCTAGCAAGACCCTGTGCAACTATTGCAAGAAGGGGGCCACGCTGAAGCTGAGTGCCGATACAAACTCGGCACTAATAAACAGCCTAACCCTACCAGCCAGGACTCCGCTCTGATTCATCCACTCAGCCCTCTCCTCCAACAGTTACTGCAGGCCACCGAGCCCATCCAAAAGGCCCGTGCAGATCCTGTGGGGCTGCTAGCCACTACAATGCTGGATCTCCGGCCTGTCCACATCATGTCCCCACCACCAAATTTGTCAACCTAATCAGCACTTCATTTTCTGCTGCTGGTCCGCACCGGATCCTTTACCCCGAGAGACTGGAAACCCAGTTCATCTCGGTGGCCCCTCTTCAGAGCACTAGCCTGCCCGTGACCCTTCCGGTCACAGTAGACACTGCGGCAGACATTAGCCTGATCACTAGGGCCCAAGTGCCAGCCGGTGCCATGGTTGACGAAGAAACCCGGTGGGAAATGAAGTGGATAGAGGGCCACACCATTACCGTTCCTACGGTCCAACTCCAGGTAACGTCGCCTTGGGGTACGCTACCCCACCGCCTTGGCGTGGTAGGTGGAATTCGGCCCGGAGTAGTCTTCTTGTTGGGTCGGGATCTTCTCTGCGGAAGCCCGTCACCAACGCCACTCCGCAGCCATGTTACCTCCTCCACGGAGGCCCCAGTTGTAACTCCCAAAAATGACAAACCTCCACCTTCCGCCCACCAAAGTGGTCCGCGGAAGGGGCGCCACCCAACCTATTTCAGGCCTAGCCCTCTCCAATCGCGAAGGGCTGGCCCACCAAGAGGTCTTCCCCCTCCGCGAAGAGAGATTCAGGAGGAGCAGTACCGCTGCAGGACGTGCAAGCGGGCAGACCACTCCACAAATTGGGAGGGCTGCCCAACCAAGCAACA